>NC_133449.1:232984518-233114518 GCF_048565385.1 Saimiri boliviensis
GTTGGAAAGATGGCTGCTATTATGGGCTGAACTTTGTCCTCTCCAAATTTATATATTGAAGCCCTAACTCCCAGTACTTTAGATCTATATTGAGATACAGGGCTTTTTAAAGAGGCGATTAAGTTAAAATGGGTTCATTAAGGTGGGTCTGAATACATTCTGACTGGTGTCCTTACAAGAAGAGGAGATTAGGACACAGAAAACCCAGAAACGACCATGTGGGAACACAGCAAGAAGGCAACCATTAGCAAGCCAAGGAAAGAGGCCTCAGGAGAAACCAAACCTGCCAACCCCTTGATCTCAGATTTCTGGCTTCCATACTTGAGAGAAAATTAATTTCTGCTGTTGAAGTTACCCAGTCTGTGGTACTTTGTTACGGCAGCTCTAGCAAACTAACACAGCTGCCTATGAACACGTGTGCTATGCATTTGAGGGGCTCTAAACAATCTTTTGATAAAAGATGGGTGTGGTAGGCCAAAGTACACAATAATGTGTCTTCCCTTAAGAATATTTCCAGTTCACAGCATTTTAAGGGCAAATAGGACACGTATATAAGGTGATCATTTGTAGCTCCGAACCAAAAACTCTCTAGGTTTTGGGCAATTAATTTATTTCCTTCATTATGGCTTTGCTTCTTCTCTTTCAGGCACCTAATAATCACTTTCATCAAATACCTTACCAGGTGAGGAAGGGATAGCCAAGAGCTGCCTTTTGCATGCCTTATTATCTATTTATTTATAAAATATCAGCATGCATGTAGTCTTCTATTGTCAAATTTAATCTTAGAAGCTAATGATACGGCATTGTGGAGGCATTGGCCGATTCAACTATTTTCTGTTTTAACACAAAAAGAGAGAGTACTTTTTTTGTTCCATAATTTTTAAAAATTTTGACTTAAATTCAAAATTCAAGTGCACAGACTTTCTTCCCAATAGATTATTAGACTCGCCCTAGTTCCCCGATGTTGTATTGCCTCCCAGCTTCTGTGCGCCAATGCACAACAATTGGAAAAAAGAACAGGCATTACCAGCAATAATAACTCATAATCTGAAATAAGCACACAGATAATAAATAATCACATCACAGAAGAAAATGAGCTGTACTCAGTAAACGATTTTTTTTTTTCTATTTCTCATTTACACTTCACAGTATCCACTTCAATCTCTAGATGTGGAAAGGGAAAGTTGGTTTTAAGTAACTGACAACTACAGATGAATAAAGCATGAACAGGAAACATACACATAATCACAGCATATGGCCATGGGAAAGCATTGTTCAATTAAAAGTACCTGCAAGTGTTTAGCATCCCATCTGTTGCACACGGCAGGTCATAAGACACAATCACTGTTCTGGCTCTGTTATTTCCTCTCCTCATTAGCATTTGCTAAGGTCACTACAGCACTGTGATCCTTACTTAATCCTTCTTCAAGATGTGTCAGCCTCACTGGCCCCTGTCTTACTAGTTAGGGAACTAGGACACTCTAGGGATAAACATTTTGAGTTTCTAATCTTTAATCTCTGGTTCTTCAATTTCCATTCTGTAAAGGTCATCAATACATCTCGCAGCACATATATCTTTCCTAATCATTTCTTTGACAGTTTCAGAGGAAAAACAAAGATGCCACTTGACTCTCTTCGTAGCTTCCACCCGTACCATCCATCCATGGCTTCCATTTCTGTGGGTACTCTATTAACTTCAGCCCCAGATTTTTTTTCCCCATAGAGTTGGCACAGGAAGGGGGCATTAGTGTGGAAAATGCAAGCATGTATGCATGTTAATGGGTGTATGTGTATATGTAGGTTAGGGGAATGTGACAGAGGTGGGGCTACTGAGTCTTATTGTGTATGAGGAGGAAAGCAGCACCAATACGTCTTGTTTTGCTGGTTATAATTTTTCCTTCTTCCCTTTCTAACCTGATTTTCTAAGAAGAATTTCTATTCTGCTGTGTGTATGTGTATGTGTGAGTGTGTGTCTGTGTGTGTATGTGTTGCTGTTTAGGATTTACGCTGTGTGCACCCAGAAGGTGCCTATTCACACAGTTACGAACAAGTCAGAGCTTTTCCTCTTGAAAGAATTTAACAGACCAATTGTTTTAATAGTCCATAGCTACTGAAAAATGTCTAGGTGCCTGTCAGAGTTAGGTCTTCAGCAATAAATAAGACAGTCCACTGGGCAGGAGAAATGTAAGTATACATTAATTCTGAAGGCACAAATCATCAGTTATTCAAGACAATCATTTATATGTTACTGGTGGCCACTTATTTTTCTATTTAGATAAATACTGGGAATTTTTGACTTGCATCCTGGCTTCCTAGTGCCAGTAATTTTGACAAAGGTAACCCCAGACCCATGGGCATTATGATAAAAGTGAATGAGTACTCAGGAATGTAGAAAGACTAAAACTCACACTGGACCTTAAAAATTTGAATAAAAGGTATTGTCTTTTTTTTCCCACATGGTGATTTCCCTAACTCCTAGGAGTCCTCAGGATGAAATCATAGAGCTAGGAACTTGACATTACCTGATGGTGATGAGTAACATTGTAAGCAAACTTAAAAGATAAATATATGTCCTTGAGAATCCCCCAACCACTATCTCCATATACTAAAAAAAATCCTTTTATATCCTGTTTATACCTTTTATCACACACACACACACACACACACACACACACACACACACACCCCACTCTCCCCTGCCTCAATAGATGGAACTAGAGTTCCTGTTTTAGTTTCTACTGCAGTGTTTTAGTGGACCATTCAGTAAATTGTCTTCTTTGATTAATCACATCTCTCCTCCTGGCTCCAATAATTCCATCCTTTAAGTATCTTTAGATCAGATGCCCATAAATCACACAAAATGCCCCAAGCCAGTTACAATTCACTCCCAATTTCAATTGCCATACAGATTTAACAGCTGTCATTAGTGGAGACAGCAGTAACTGACCAGACATTAAAACTGGGCCATGGCCTTAGAATCCAATCTACTCACAATATTTAAAATATCTAAAACTCTTAAACCAAGGATGTCAATATATTTTTGAACTTATAAAAAAAGTATTGAACTTAGATTGGTCTGATTGTCTCCTGTAGGCTCTCATAAAAGTGGCTTCCTGCTTATTAAGTCTGATTGCATTCTCTTAGCTTACATCTCCTTGGAGTCTTTGGAAGCATTTGCCACTGATGACTTTTGCATGAACCGAGCTTCTATCTTTGTCTCTGGTCCTTGCACCATCCTGAAACCCCTTTCACAACCTGCTTCTCCATTCTAGCAGGGCTAGTCCTTCCTCTTCCTCTTCCTCCAAGTCTTGGCCATTCAATTCATTCATTCATTCATTGCACAAATATTTATTGAGAATCTGGCATTGAGGAATTAACAGTGACAGCTCCTGGCCACATGGAGTTTACAAACCCCTGGGAAATACAAATATAAATATGGAGAGAGCAATTGAAATGCAGCAGGGCAAACTGAAGATGGTAGACATACAGGGTACCCTGGGATCTTACACTTAAGGAGAATTAACCCAATTTGGGGGTATCATGGAAGATTTCTTGGAAAAGCAGATATATAAATTGAGTCCTAAAGAAAGACATAATTCCTGTCAGGAAGAGGATGTGTACAAAGGCAGTGTTCTGAACTTGACTCTCTTCTTTTTACGATCTTTTCATGAATGTATTCACTTCCTCACATTTATACACCTCATCCGTTAGGCCTGGACTGCCTAGTCCAATATGGCAGCCGCTAGCTAGTGGTGTTGAGCCCTTGAAACATGGCTAGTGTGACTGAGAAACAGAATTAGGACTTGTTTTAATTTTTATGAATTTAACTTGATTCAGTTATTAAAAAACCATTAAGTATATCTGAATCAACTTGAATGTGAACTGACATTTTGCAAACTTTATGGAGTCTAAATATAGAGCAAATATTTCCAATAAAAACTTCCATCTGAGTTGAAATGCATTGCAAATGTAAACTACATACCAGATTTGAATAATACCAAAAAAGGATATAAAACATTTCATTTTTTATATTGATTACATGTTGAAATGATATTTTGGATATTTATTGGGTTAAAATAATGTATAAGAACTAATGATACATATTTCTTTTTAATGTTTGATATGGTTACTAGAAAATTAAATTACATTTGTGGCTCATGTTACATTTCTATTGGACAGCAGTGGGCAAGACCAAAACTCTGTGAAGGCAGGAACGTGGTCTTACTCATCTTTTACCTTGGCACCATCTTTTGTGTGTAACAGGGGCTCTATAAATTATTTGTCAATTAAGTAAGATATCTTACATGTGGCAAGCCCCAATCCACACCTGAAATATTTCATTTGACATCTCATTCTACTTTTCGAGAGCTTACCATGTTTGGTTCTATTCCAGGCCTGGGGGATGGGCAGTAAGTGAGACAAAGTCCTGCCCATGTGGAGTTTCATTCTAACTGGAGACGCCATATTGAATGTGTGTTATAAATCAGTGTAAGGAGCTAGGGGCTTGGGCTGAGAATGGGTGTGCTATTTTAGGTAGGGTAGGCAGGGATGGCTTCTCCAAACCTCAGAGAACTGAACACGGGGAGAGGGCAGTCCCCGTGGATGTCAGAGAGAAGAACATTTCAAACAGGGCAGACTACATGTTCAAATGCACTGAGAGGGAAATGTTTCTGGCATATTCAGAGCAGATAAAAGCCACTGTGGCTGCAGAGTCACAGTCACATGTGAGTTATGGTAGGAAAATGTGAGGTAAGCAAGGGACCTGATCAGGCAGGGCCAAGGAGGGCCTAACCAGACCTTGAGGTTTACTTTCAAGAGTGACGAGGAGACACAGGAAGTCAAGAATAGAAGACAGCAGAAGAGATCTAGATTTCTAAAGGACCACACTGGCTGTCTTGTTGAGAATAGACAGCAGGGAACAGAAGCAGGATCAGAGAGAGCAGGTGGGAGGCTTTAGTACAAGTCAGCAGTGACTTACTGAGCATCCAAGGGTGTATGGAGCAGGAAAATAAAATGAGATGTGTTCAGAATCCTGCTGTGTATTTTACTACAAATTGAAAAAGATCCAGGAAAAGCCATCTTTTAAAAAAACATTCTTTCCAGTCAAAAGCATTACGGCAAGCCCAGAAGATGCTCACGCAGGACTGTCTCTGTGCTCCCAGCCCTTGTCCTGGACTCAGCTGAAAAATCCTCAGAGGAAGTCTTTGAGCTACACTAGGAAATAAAGTCCCTTCAATAAGCATTTATTGACTGTAGAACTGATCTGAGAGGGTTCTTGTGGAATCCTTTACTTAAGGTTTGTAAGTCCCTGGCAGACTAATTCTATTTTTAGAAAACATGCATTTTTTTTTTTGATTCTATGCATTTCTGTAGTGCAAGGGTATTATAGCTCTATGTGTGCATAGCAGCCATTTACTTAGTACTTGCTATGGTGTCTTGCCCTGCACCAACCTTTTTACATGACTCATCTCGTTTAATCCTAGCAATGACCTAACAAGTAGATGTCACCATCTTCATTTTCTTCCTTCGGTTTCTTTTCTTTTTTTTTTTTTTGAGATGGGGTCTTGTTCTGTTGCACAGGCTAGAGTGCAGTGGTGTGATCATAGCTCACTGCAGCCTTGAACTCCCAGGCTCAAGGGATCCTTTCACCTCAGCCTTCCAAGTGGCTGGGACTACTACTAATTTTTAAGATGTTTTGTAGAGATGGCATCTTGCTATATTGCCCAGGCTAGTCTTGAACTCCTAGCCTCAATCAATCCTCCCACCTCAGGCTCCCAAAGTGCTGGGATTATAGGCATGAACTACCACACATGGCATCATCTTCATTTTCTTGATGAAGAAACAAAATGCTCCAAGGTTATACAGATGGTCAGTGCAGAGAACGGCTTCAAGTCAGACACACCTGGATTTTAACTCTGGCCTGTACCCACTATCTGTGTGACTTTGGAGCATGTTGTTTCTGCACCAATAAAATGAAACATGTCTTACTTGAAGCCATGAGGCCAGTGTTTTTTGAAGTGTGGTTCATAGACCACCTACATAAGAATCAGCAGGGTTTCTTATTAAAAGTGCAAACTGGGCCAGGTGCAGTGGCCCACACTTGTAATCCTGGCAATTTGGGAGGCCGAGGTGGGTGAATCACAAGGTCAGGAGATTGAGACCATCCCGGCCAACATGGTTTTGGTGAAACCTTGTCTCTACTAAAAATACAAAAATTAGCTGGGTGTGGTGGTGTGCATCTGTAGTCCTGGCTACTCAGGAGGCTGAGGCAGGAGAATTGCTTGAAGTCGGGAGGCAGAGGTTGCAGTGAGCCGAGATCATACCACTGTACTCCAACCTGGTGACAGAGGGAGACTCTATCTCAGAAAAAACAGAAGTACAAACTGGGGTGGGATCTGGGAGTTTGTATTTTTAATAACAGTGGATATAATCAATGATAAATATTTATTTGGCATCTGCCTGTAGTGTCATAACTAGGATTAATATACTTTAAAAAAATTGGTCATTTTGTATTTACATTACTTTTCTGAGGCCTTTGGAGCCTTGTGAAATCCTATGTTTGTGGTGGTGTCCCCATCTGGTTTCCTCCAAATGGAGCCTGAGGCAGAAACTTGTATGCAGGTGGTTTACTTGAGAGGTGAGCCCAGAGCACAGGTGGGAAGGACCAGAGAGAGTGAGAGAAGGAAGGAGGAAAGCATGTAAAGAGTGTATAATGAAACTGCTTACTGACAGGGGCAAGAGGGACTCAATCCCACTTGGGGACCCTCTAAAGAATCATGTAGAATATGTCACAGATGGTCCCTCCAGAGGACAATTATCCACTGCCTCCTGTTGTCTTTTAGTTGACGGTTGCTTCCTAGGTAGTTACTTCTCCTGCACTTCAAGGCTGAATCTGTGTAGGGATGAGAGGTCTTCAGAGAGAGCCCTGAGGCATAAAATCAGAGACCCTAAGGGGATGATTGGGGTAAAAAGTTGGTAACGTATATGCTACTGTTTACACAGCTGCACTGGTATCAGGGGACAGGTGATGTGGCCCAGGGAACAAAAAGCATCTGCTTCAAGCAGAATTCATCACACAATTGCTGCTTAATTATTACTTGCTGCATTTAGGGTGGTGGTGTGGGAATGCAGTCTCCCTTGGCTGGCACTGAACCCACAGTATTTTCTCCCTCACACATGCCACAATTTTATGCTGTAGGGGTGCCACCAAAACAAATAGTAGGCAGTAGATTTCTCTCTTGTGCTTTCACATTCTTCATCTTCCAAGATGTGGAAGAAAAAGGACACAATATTTGATGGATGGTGCAGAAAAAAAGGCATAAGAAAGGAAAAAGGAACAGAAACGCCAACATTTCAGCTTAAGACAGGGAAGAAAATATTGTTTCTAATTTCCATCCAAAACAAAATCATGTTGCAAAGAAGGGAAGCAGATATCCCTCCTGGGAGTTGGGCATTTGTGACAGTTAGCCTCCAAGATGCCCCCAGCAATCCTCATCACCTGGGATTCATAAATTAATGAATTGTGGCTGGCATGGGTGACCAACAGAATGCTGCAGAAGTGACAGTGTGTGACTTCCCAGGCTAGGTCAGGAAAGGCATTGCAACTTTTGCCTTGGTCACTCTTTGATCACTAGTTTGGGGCTAGGGGTTGCTAACCTTTGATAGTGAGGACACTCAAGCAGGGTGGAGAGACCCATTTGGGGAGAGGCTTATATGGAGGTGAGCCAACTTGCCAGGACCAACTTGGTAGCCATGTGAGTGAGCCACCTTGCAAGTGGATCCTTCAGCCTTAGACAAGTCTTCACATAATACTAGGCCCCCATCCTCTAATACTGCCAGCAAAGACCCTAGGCAACATGCAGCAAAGACGAGCCATCTCCTTTGCACGCTGTCTAAATTCCTGGCCCACAGAAGCTATGAAATAATAAATAGTTATTGTTTTAGGCCACGGAGTTTTGGAGTGATTTGTTATGTAGTAATAGAGAACAAATACAGCATTTATTTCCTCCAATATCTGCTTTGATTCCACTTTGGGAACTTATTCTTGGCTGCTCAATGAACATAGCAGGCTAAATAGCATTCTGCCTTTTCAAATACCACTAAATGAGGGTAAAGAAATGAAGCACAAGAACAAAGAAAACTGGAGAGGAGATAATGTGGGATGAGATCCTGACAAGATTTTGGAAGACAGCAAGCAGAGAGAGGAGGAGTAACTGGCTTAGTGGAGCCAAGGAAACTGGCTTCAGGACATATAGAAGCGGGATGAAGACTGTGTATTCCCTGGGACCCCAGAAGGGTCAGATGCTGAAGGCACCAGAGACCTAGGAGAGTAGGAGTAAGACAGAAGCTGAAAATAATGAAATTCATTGAAACTCTGTGAATGGAGTGGGCAGACCTTCAGACCTCTCCCCAGCCAAGCAATCAGGGGGACAATCCTTCCCTCACGTTGCAATAGTTTGGATTCGGGTAAATCAATCAGAAAATGAATTAAGTGTGAGATTAAAAGTAGAGGATTTAAGTAAAAGTTTCCACCAGTGTAAATAGTGTGGCATTCCCCTCCACATCCTTCTCAGAACCCCAGAAGTCAGGCTTCTTCCCCCAATCTGGAAATGAATTGTTCATTTTCACAGAAAACAGAATCTTTAAAAAAAGAGACGAATTCCAACACTTAGAGAATCTTTTGATGAAAAGGCTGCTTGCTGCCAGAACACCTGACTCTGACAAGCTCCTCTTATTTGGATTTCAGTCAGATTTCTGATGCTTTACTCTTAAATATGAATAGATAACTGAAGATTTTCAGGTACCTAACAGAGTGTCCAATGTGAAAGAGAGACCAAAACGACAGAAAAAAAGAAACTCTGAAGGACAGATACAACAGGGAACAAAATGCAGGCTACTCCCATCCCAAAAATCTCATAGTCAATCCCTTAGCAATGTAAGAGAACATAATACAGCCATGAAACAATGAAAGGTTGCATTAAAAGGGCAAAGAAACACACACACACACACACACACACACACACACACACACACAGAGACACAGAGAGAGACAGAGAGAGAGAGAGAGAGAGAGAGAGAGAGAGATATCTCCTTAGAAATAAAAAACATAGTAATAACAGAAGGAAAAACTCCATACAATGGTTGGAAGAATTAAAGAAGCTCCTAGAAAGTAGAACAAAAAGACAAAGAGATGGACAGTAGGAATGAGGAGATCAAAATATTGGAGAATCAGTCCAGGTAGTTCAGCACCTGTTAGATTAACTTTCCAGAAAGTGAGAACAAAAAAAAATGGTGATGAGGCATGTGTGTGTGATTGTGTGTGTGCATGTGTGTGTGTGTGTGTGTGTGTGTGTGTGTGTATGGTCCCCTGGACTAGGGCCATAAGCCTTCACATTAAAATGGCTCAATAAAGTGTAGAGAAGAAACAGACACATGTGAAGATTATGATGATAATACCACAGATAAAGAGTAGATAAGAACTCACAGAAAATACAGGTCATGTATAAGGCCAAGGGAATCATAAAGGCATCAGATTTATCAACAATGCTGAATGCTAGATGATAGTGGGCAATATCTTCAAACATTCTGAGGCAGAATGATTTCCAACCGAAAATTCTATGTCCAGCCATACTGTCAATATAGTACACGGTATGATTAAGACACTGTCAGTTGTGCAAGGACCAAAACACAACAGCAGCAACAGCAACAACAACAACAACCACCACCACCACAACAACCCACTTCTGTTTAACTTTTCTACAGAAATTGCCAGAGATTCTGTTTCACCAAAGAGGGTATAAGTCCAAAGGTCTAGAGGTTCTAGAAATAGGAGATCAACTCAGGAGAGCAGTGGAGAGAAGTCCCGGATGACAGATATGCAGCAGACCTCAGAAACAGAAGGACCAAGAACTCCAGCAGAAATGTCTTCAGTAAAAAAATTGTGGGATATAGTTCACCCAATACATTTCATTTTGTTGAAAACCTACCTTATGAGGGTGTAGATATGGGAAGAATTTGTGAAACACAAATAGAAAACCAGGCAAATAAAAGCACAATATATTATACTGTTATAATATAATTATATATTATAACATATGTAATTGTTAACTCCAGGAAAGACAAAAGTTATATGAGAAAGTAATCATACTCAAAATACTACTTGGCTCAGCAAAAGTTAGAATAATGTAAATTCTGATGACTGATTAATATAGATTGATGTGTTAGTCGGTTCTCACATTGCTATGAAGAAATACTCAAGACTGGGGAATTTATAAAGGAAAGAGGTTTGATTGATTCACAGTTCCACATTGCTGGGAAAGCCTCAGGAAACTTACAATCATGGCAGAAGGCAAAGGAGAAGGAGACACCTTCTTCACAGGGCATCAGGATGGAGGGAGTGCAAGCAGGGCAAATGCCAGATGCTTATAAAACCGTCAGATCTCACTTTCATGAGAACAGCATGGGGAAACCACCCCCATGATCCAACTACCTCCACCTGGTCCCATGTGGGGATTATGGGGATTACAATTTGAGGTGAGATATGGGTGGAGACACAGAGTCAAACCATATCAATCGGTTTCATGTTGAAATGTGACCCCAGTGTTGGAGGTGGGGCCTAATGGGAAGTGTTTGGGTCATGGGAGTAGATCTCTCATGAATAGATTAATGCTTTCCCTGCAGTAGTGGAAATGAGCGAATTCTCACTTTATCTGTTCCCACAACAGCTGGCTGTTAAAAAGAACCTGGCATCCTCCTCCTCCTCTCTCTCTCTCTCCCTCTCTCTCTCTCTCTCTCTCTCTCTCTCTCTCTCTCTCTCTTTTGTTTTGAGATAGGGTCTTACTCTGTTGCCCAGGCTGGATTGCAGTGGTGTGATCTTGGCTCACTGCAACCTCTGCCTCCTGGGTGCAAGTGATTCTCCCATCTAAGCCTCCTGAGTAGCTGGGATTACAGGCATGAGCCACCATGCCCAGCTACCTCCTCTCTCTCTTGCTTTTCTCCCCAAGTAATCTCTATACGCACCAGCTTTGCTTTGTTTTCTGCCATGAGTGGAAGCAGTCTGAGGTCCTCATCAGAATCAGATGCCAAGCACAGCTTGCAGAGGCACCGCCAAAGAAACCTCTTTTCTTTATAAATTGCCCAGCCTTAGGTATTCCTGTACAGCAACATAAACGGACTAAGACACTGATGTAACCCAACATCGTGATGTAACTGTATTGAGAGGACAGAATAAGGAGAACTTTGGGGTGGTGAGGGGGTACAAGAGCACTAATTCTCAACTTCTATGCTAGACAACAGATAATGTTTAACATAGATACATCAAGGTAATAACAATATATCTATATTATCTAGAAAAAACAAGGCAAGTACAGAGGAAACAACTCTAAGAGTTGAAAGTTGTGCCCCTTGAGAAAGAATTGGAGGTGGAAGGGAAGGGCAGAGAAGTGCTATTTTTCATTATAATCTGTTAGCGTATTTGATTTTTTTTTTTTTTTTTTTTTTTTTTGGATACAGAATCTCACTTTGTCACCCAGCCTGACGTGCCTTGGAACCATCTTGGCTCACTGCAACACCTCTGTCTCCCGAGTTCAAGCAATTCTCCTGCCTCAGCTCCCGAGTAGCTGGGATTATAGGCACCCCCATCATGCCTGGCTAATTTTTGTATTTTTAGAAGAAATGGGGTTTCACCATGTTGTCCAGGCTGGTCTCCAACTCCTGACCTCAGGTGATCCATTTCCCTTCCTCGCAAAGTGCTGTGATTAAAGGCCGGAGCCACCACGCCCGGCCTAGTGTATTTGATTTATAGGGTTATGGACATGTTACTTTGATTTTCAATATTAACTATAAAAGATAAAATGTATTCTGAAGCTATGAAGTAACTTTTATGTGCTATCCATTGTGCCACAGAGCCAGTTTTGTTTGATAACTGAAGAGTTGTCTTAGAAGTCTTTGGACATGCAGCCAACAGGGTGTGTGGAACATGTGCTACCAAAAAAGTTATCTCATTTTATCTCAGAGAAGAAACAGCTCAGCTAAGGCAAGACATTAGTTTCTTTGTAAGAAAACATGGGAGCCTCTACTGAACTCTGTAGAATAAAATTTCTATGTTAAGATCACTCTGGCTTCTAAAATATATACATTATTCAATTTCATATAGGACTGGTGGGGGGAAGACAACTCATATCACCAACTGTTTCTTCTCTATTTTAATCAGTTTAGATGCAAAAGGAGTCATGCTCAGCTGCAGGAGACACAATTAATGAAATGTACTAAGTGTGAGCTAAATGGAAAATAAAAGAATATGAATTCTTGAAATCATGATGTTTTTCTTTAGATCTGAAAATAGGTCAACAGACATTTTATTATGCTTAAAAAAAAAACCCTTAATTCCTTTGTTTGCACTAAGCAAAGGCCTTGTGAAATTTATAGCCTGGGATTTTCAATATAAGCATTCACAATACACCTCTATGACAAGATTCTGCGTTCTGAGCTTCGGCCACACTACAAACATTTAGTTGCATTACAGTATTCTTTCCATGTAAAAGTTTACTTTAATATGATTTTTATTATTTTTATTTGTAATTTCAATCTCTCTCCATAAATATACTTAAAATCATGCTGCAAATGTCCCAGCTTCAGACATGTTTTCTTCCAGCACTGATAAAGAAAGCTTTGTTGTGTTTTGCACTACCAACCAATGTATATCATGCCTTTGAAAAATCTGTAACATAACCAGAAAGAAAATTGAATGGGGCCTCATTTACCTTGTTGCCAAGACATTTCATGGCATTTCTACATTTTACTAAGCATATTCACTTATTCCTTGACTTTGTGTTTTTCAAAAATATCGTTAAATGTCTCATCACCACTTTAACTGCTTTTTTTTTTTTTGCCCTTTCTCCACGGATAACTCTCGCTTTGTGTTCTTTTCTGATCCTTTTGTGAAAAAAAAAATACCACTTAAAGCAAATCACAATGGGGTACAATCTTAAAAGGTCAAATTAATTACGATAGGAAAATCTGAATGTTAGCTGGCTTTGAAAGCAAAATGAAACACAAATGCATCTCCTTTAACTATGTTAGTTGTTCCATCTAAACCGATCAAATGTCCCTGTCTTAGCAAATGCAGTCAATAATTCTGATGAAGTCTGGCCAGCATGTGTAGTTGCTCTAGCTTTTATCTCTTGATTACAGTCACTGCAGGATGAGCAGGGTGAAATCACTCACCCACGTCACCTTTCATTATAAATCAGGTAAGCACAAGCCATCCTTTTGGTTGGCTATGATATACTTCATAAAGGAAACTTCAATTTCCCACTAAAGTCTGCACCAGAGGGAGGTGGGGGGAAATAAGCAAATCAATAACCTTTTCTCTAAAATGAAACCATGATTTATAACGCTCTTACAGAGGGCCAAGATGCTTGTTTTTCAGGACGGTGGCAGTGATTCTGTGGGCAACCAGTAGAAACAGAAGCCTGAAATTAGGTTGTTATGAGGAAGTGGAATAACATATCAGAATAAAAGGTCATCTCTTTGGATTCCTCCAATTCTGGAATCACAGTACCAAAGACGTTGGCCTTTGATTCTTACTGAGTAGAAACTCCAGAAAACTTTCCTCTGAGAATTTGCCAGGTCTTTTGTATAAGATCATTGAAAGAACACCTGGAATATGTCATGCTGAGTTTGATAAAAAGGACATGTTACTTAGAAATTGTGCTTCAGCATTTGAGTCATAATTTTCTTCAGAAACATGCAGGGACTGGTATTATAGTGACTGTATTGCTCAGTGTGAATTGATACAGTTAATTTTGTTGGAGCAAAAAGAGGAAATATTAAATTGCTGTGTGAGTCAGTTCTAGGAACATGTCATTGGTGCTTCTAAATCACTAGTTCCTTCACATTTAAATATTTATTGAACAACATGCCACATCATATACTATATAAATTAAACTGATATGGTCAAATGCATCCTGGCTTATAACAATGTGTGACACTTTAAACAAATAGAATAAGATTTGTTTAAAATAATTATGTACATAGAAGTCTCCTGAAAAGTGCTTGTCCCTCCATGTTGTGAGTTAGTGCAGTTTCCTTGCTGTGACACAAAAAACAATTTCAATAAATGACTTCGCAAGACCAGAAGAAACAAAATCAGCCGTGAGCTGCGGCAAGCCTCAGTACATTAATTTCTGGATCTTTTTGTAAATTGACAAATAATGACTGTCTATATTATATATTTATGGGGTACAATGGGATATTGTAACAAATGTTTACATTGTAAAATGATTAAATCAAGCTAATTAACAAATCCATCATCTCACATATTTATTAAAAGGTAAAAAATTTTAGTAAGACGTGAATAAACTTCAGTGATCTATTGCACAGAATGGTGACTATAACAGTTTCTTTGAAGGCCAAAGAAAAACAACTGAACTGATGGGGGTGTTTTGCAGCCTTGAAAATGACTGAGGCTATACTGTATTCACAGGCATCAATTAACCCTACATGTTCCTCCAGTGGGTAGAGAAGTTTCATTCAGAGAGTTCCTAATCCATTCCTTGGCTTTTGCAAATTTCTTACACAGGGACTCGGAGTGTTATGTTAGAATTAAATAAACATTTTCTAGTTACTGTGTGTTCGGACTGAGGCTTCGAGAACCCAAGGGTGCAAAGGTGTAAGTTAGAAAATTTAGCCTTCTTAGTCCAGGACTATGCCGTTTCTTTTCTTTCTTTTCTTTTCTTTTTTTTCTTTCCTCCTTCCTTCCTTCATTCCATCCATCTGTCTGTCTTTCCTTTCTTTTTTTCTGAGACAGAGTCTTGCCCAGGCTGGAATACAGTGATGCAGTCTCGACTCACTGCAACCTCTGCCTCCTTGATTCAAGTGATTCTCCTGTCTCAGCCTCCCGAATAGCTGGGATTACAGGTGCCTGCCATCGCATCCAGCTAATTTTTGTATTTTTAGTAGAGACGGGGTTTCACCCTGTTGGCCAGGCTTGTCTCCAACTCCTGGCCTCAAGTGATCCACCTGTCCCCGCCTTCCAAAGTGCTGGAATTACCACACCTAGCCATGCTATGCTATTTCTGTTCTGTACAAATCTTTTGCTCAGGCAATATTTCATACATGAATAATTAAAATGAACTCCAATGAAATCTTTGACATCTTATTTTCTTTTCAACCTTGGGTACAGAGGATCGAGTTCATTACCCTCCCCACAACTGCACCATGGTACCACATCACTGATGCTGTTGATATAGCATTGTGCAAATAATGTACATTGTTGTTTATCCCTTTTATGAACACTCTTTACTTTCATTCTCTTCCATGACTGCCACCATAGCCAATGTGTTTTAATTGTGGATTTGAATTTGAGTAAATCCTTGCAAGATAAATTTGTGTCTGTTCATTTACATGATAACGGCAACATGATACACTCCTCACATTTTTCTTACTTTACGCTCAGCTGCTTTTATGATGTATTGAGTTACTATGATTGTTTCTAATTGATGCAAAGTACTGCACCGCCTTGGGCATACCCATTCCCCAGTGAGGGACAGACGGATTCTCTAACTATCTCCTTTCACAAACAATATGTTGTCAACATCCTTACTCATGACTTACATGTGAATTTCTCTGGGTATATACTAGAGACGGGGGTATGCTTGATTGGTGTGTATATATTTACATATTTTGACAAGCATCATTGGATTCCTCTCCAGAATGACTGCCTCAGCATACAATATCCCACGTACTTTAGAAGAATTTTAGTTCAAGCCTCCTCTCCCCAACCTCCTCAAACTTCTCATCACTTTTCATTCTCAGTCACTGATGCCCAGTCTCAGCCTGACTATGAGAAAGAGGGAGGGCTTTGGTCCTTGTTATCCACCCCCAGGGGATAAGGGCACTGTCTCCAAATATCCCCTCTCTCTCCTCTGCTGGGTGCCATCTAAGATGCCCTGTCTAAACAGCAAAAGGTAGGGGCTAACTACACACTAGATTTGGAATTTGGAGGCTCAGACTTCATCAGGAAGTGACAAAGGACATGTGCAGGTGAATGTGAAGGTGGGATAGTCGTTTTTTGTTTTTTTGTTTGTTTGTTTTGTTTTTAGACTGAGTCTTGCTGTTTCCAGGCTGGAGTGCAGTGGCACAATCTCGGCTCATGCAACCTCCACCTCCTGGGTTCAAGCAACTCTCCTGCCTCAGCCTCCCGAGTAGCTGGGACTACAAGCGCATGCCACCAAGCCAGGCTGATTTTTATTTTTTATTTTTAGTAGAGATGGGGTTTCACTGTGTTAGCCAGGATGGTCTCCATCTCCTGACCTTGTGATTTGCCCATCTCAGCCTCTCAAAGTGCTGGGATTACAGGCATGACCCACTGTGCCCAGTTGAAGGTGGGAAAGTCTTAAAGGAGTGAGGGTCAGCTGACCTGGCTCCTGGTAACTAACCCCACTGAAGGACTTGCTCCAAGTCCAAATGGAAATGAGAGGGCCAACAGCTTGGGCCGCCTGCCTAAAAGGAGTAGTTCATTTTGTCCATTTTACTACCCTCCAACCCATTTCTAATTGTCCAGCCTGAAGGACGGAAGGAATGTGAAAGCTGAGAGCAAATCCTGTCTGTCCAGAGAGGCTCAGGCTCTGAAGCAACAAAAAACAGCACTGCAAAATTGGCTGGGGGTGGGAAGAGCTCTGAATGGCCACACGGCTGCCCCTCAGCAGGGTGAGGATCCTCAGCCTGGCAGACATAGGCAGCAGAGTGGGGAGGCTGGGTGTCAGTGGGGTTTCTACTTTCAGCCAAACTTTATGCAAGTATTTCTAGAAACTTCCCTGTTTTCTTGGCTGGGCCATTTGGAGAACCCATTTTGCGGGTAGCAGAGGAGGGAAAACGGTATTGGCCCTGAACTTGAGGAGTGTTTGACAGAAAGCTGAGCATGGGCCATGGTGAGTACACGTGGCTTCTTGGGTGTCAGCCCAATAGAATGGAAAACCACACAGTGGAGCCACTAAGGGTGTGGTGTCTGGAGGCGTGGCATGGCCCTGAATCCTAGCTCCTCCTCCGTACTAACTGGGTGATCTTGGGCAAGCCATTTAACTTCCTGGCCTCAGTTTCCTCACCTATAAAACATAGATAATATTAGTGCCTGCTTCATGGAATAGTTGTAAAAATTAAAGAATATATCTTCACTGCTTGGAATGGAGTATGGAGCATAACAGATGCTCAATAAACATTAGTACAGGATGGTACTGACATCACATTTTTTTATTCAAGGGGCGAGTGAGGGGTGTTTCTCCTCCTCCCCTCTCACCTCGCAGTTCCTCTCATTTTCCCTGAGAGAGTCTCAAACATAAAACCACGGCAGTCTGGAGGGCAGACTTACGGTTTCCTTGCATTAATTTTCTAGCCACTCAGTTCTGTTTTTTTCCAACTTCCCCACTCTCCTGCTGAGCCTTCCCAGAGTACAGCATCAGGCAGCTCACACTGCTAACCATGACAGTCAGATTTCTGATTTTCTGAAGCCTTGCTACTATGCGATTCCTCTGTGAGTCACAGACCAACGCTGGGGTCACCGCAGCCCATCTTCTGCCCCATCACACTTCAACCATGTGGCTCAGCCCTGTTCAAACCATTACCATGCTGACAGGCTGCTCTTTGAGAAACGCCCAGCTATATCTGATTTGTCGGGCATCAGTGCTTAATAGCAGGGAAATTCTCCCTGATGTGCAGTAATTAATGGATGCCTGATGCGTGATAAATGCAAAAGTCTGGATCTGATCTCTTGAGCAATTTGCAAAGGCCACTGATACAATGCTTTAGGATCAAAATGTGAGTCACAGGCTAGAAAAAAAGAAATGACAGAGGGAGGGAGGGGGAGAGAGAGAGAGAGAGAGAGAGAGAGAGAGAGAGAGAGAGAGAGAGACCACCAGAAGCCTGAGAACCATTTCAATTACAATAATCTTGCAGTAGCTTTAGCACTGATGAAACCTCGGGTGATGGGAGAACTGCTTGTGATTCTGCTGGTCTGTGTGTAAGCTCTGGTCTCAGCTAAGTGAGCAGCAATGGAATGAGATGAGTGCCTCCCCTTCAAGCCCATCAGTTAGGGCCATCGCCAGGGTGGTAATGCATTCTGGACATGCCAATTCTCAAAGGCAAAGATAGCCCCAACAGCACAAACTTATTTAATAAAACTGATCAGAACTGGGCACAACTGTTTCAACCAGGTGTGTGGAGGGGACTGACACCCCTGAGTAGCCCATTGATTACAGGGCTCTGTGACTCAGTTCAGCAAAACACTCACTGTGGGCTCGCCCGGCTCACGCATTGTATTCACTGCCAAGGAGGGTATAAAGATGACTAAGACTTCATCTCTGGTCTCAAAGAGTCCAGAAATTGCCTAGAGTTCTAAAGAAACTTATTGATTCTTTTACTGAAATTATTAAAAAATTCTGTAAAATAGAGGTGTGTATCAGACACAAGTTGTAGTAGGGGGACGCCCTAGGAAGGCCCTGAGTTAATGATTCCTCCAGAATCAAACCACCTTTGAGCCAGACGGGGAAATGCCCCTTCCACAGCCTTTCTTTCTCCACTTTTGTGGAACCCCACCCTCTGTCCACCACAAGACAGAAACCATACCCTGACCCAGAGCATTCTGGAGCACAGACCACCCACGGCAGAGGGAAGGCGTTCCTCCATGGAGCTGGCCCAGCTGCTTGCTCACTATGGGGTCTTCTGCCTGGCCAGCCCCTGTGCAGTACGGGCTGTCATGCAATTTGGCTTTTATCTGCAACATCAGATGATGTTTCTGAAAATCTTTGTAAAACACCAAGGGTACTTCTCGTGTAAGATGTCATCACCTGCCAATCAGATGTTTGGTGTCTTGCTATCCCTTCCAGAAGGCCCCTGCGGTCCTTCTTTTCCTTGAACAGACCCCTTCTGTCGTCACTTCCAATCTCTGTCTGCAACCAAGCTCATTCTCTTTCTGGTTCCTGGAACTCTTTTCTTGTGGGGCCCAGCTCAATTTCCTTTGGGTTAAGGGCACAACTGCTTGCCAGGTACAGCCAATGATCATGGGAGTCCCATCTGCCTTTCTCCTTATTCTGAGAATCTTCCCCTGTTCAGGCTCCCAGAGACACATCTTTCTCCAACAGCACAGGCCCATTACCCATGTGTTCCTCTCCATGCCAGTATAGCCCTCCCTGTGTTAACACTGGGACACATCTGGCGTCTGACCTGCATGTGTGTTCTGTTAGGCCCATACATTGCTTTGAAACTTTGCGAATTAGCTGCTGACTCTTAAACATTGGAGGATTATGGGAGAGCAACTTTAGAAACAGTTTAGTAGTTTCTCATCAAACTAAACATGTACTTACCAAATGGACATCTTTGGGAGGCCATTATTCTACTTCCCATATATGTAAATTGTATCTCCATAAGAATACATAAGAATTAGAGCATTAAAAATTGGAGAGACTTCATATAAATATCCAGAATTTTGCCCTTTTTTTGGAAATCAGATTTGGCCAAACTTGGCTTTAATATCTGTATGGCTGGAATCTGCTGCAGCTCAGTAGCTGTTGATCCTCTAGAGAGGGCGTGGGCTTTCTCATTTGCTTCTGTTCCCTTTTCTACCAGCTTCATTTATTCATGCCACCTACTTGGTTCCTGGGATATTTAAGTTGTCCATCTTAGTCTTAAATTGTCAAGCCAAGACTCCTGGGATTCTTCCCAACTCATCTTTCCTTCTGCCCCACTGCTCCTCAGCCCTCCACCTCACCCCTCAGGCTAATGTGTACCTTCCATCTAACTAGGAAGACCAGTGCAGATTAAAGAACAGAGTGGAGTTCAAAGTGGCTCTAGCAATGCTGAACTCCCAGATCCATTACAGTATTTGAGGGAGGGGTATGTTCAAATGAGAAGCAAGGCTTTTCATCTTCGGAACTCTTTGCTGTTAACCCAGACAAGATATTTCTTCTCAGTCCAACCTTAGCCTAGAAGCAGCTCTGGCTTCCAGCATGGGCCAGGCATGCAAGGATATCCAATGAGTGTTTGCCAAACCCAAAGTGTAGTGTTAGACTCTCATCGAGTAATGTAAATGAAGGCTCAATCCCAGTTTGTTCAGCTGTCATAGAGGCAAAGCCATTGAATCCACTTCTTTGTTGGATAATTTAGACAGAGAAAATATATTTGTTCCATGGCCCTCAACTACTTGCCTAACCCATGCTGGTCATCTCATTAACATGTGCTACTAATCATTGAAAAGACTGGGCATGGAATACATAAATGGCTTAAACGGCTCATCTCTTCTGCTACCACTAGATTACATAGAACTTTTTTTGTTGTTTGATTAAGGTCTACACTAACCACGTCACTCTGTTCTAAACCATGTTGTTTCCTTTTGTCACACTCTGCCTCCTTTGATTTTACCAGATCTCAAGGCTGACTACTGCCCTCTCCCACCACCCAGTTCTCAGGCTCATTGTTTTCTAACATTTTTGCAAGTGTTCTGTCCAAGCCCCCAAGTAACTCCCTTCTGTCTTGTGCATTCCATGCTGTGACAGGCAGCAGAGCTGAAGAGCTCCTTGAGGGCTGAGCGTGGGAATGAGGCAGAAGTGGATCATGCAATTTAATCTATCCTCAACTGGAAGCATGCCCCAGTGTTCTATAAAAGATCAGGAACTCCTAAAGAAGAAGCCTCTTCCATGGTTGAGAAGGATCCCTAGGAATTACTTTACTGCATAATTAGATTTCCTGTCATGCTTTCAACCTCACACTCTGTCCCATTTAGCAATCTATTTTTCTAATGCTCCACTCTAGGCAGTTGATTGTACATCTCAGGAAATTAGTCACATAGGAAACATCAGTGTGGCCCAGTGGTGCTGAATGGCCACACTGGCTAAGATGCCATACCCGGTGTCCTCTTGGATTCCCTTGAAACCTTCTCAAAACAACTCAGGCCAAATCTAAACTTGATTTTGACAGAGATAGCTGCATAAAATAGAAACACAAAATCAGCCCATAAGAGAATAGGGAACTGGTAGGTAATTTAACATCAATGCCTCTGACAGTAGGTTATTTTAAAAAAAATAAAGTTTGGCTTACTTAGTCCTTGCAAATGAAAGAATGCTATGCTTGTGAAGAACAGATGGGTAGCTCTACAATCTTTTACTTTAACAATCTGGGCAAATTAAGGGAGCACTCCTTCTGGGGACCCCACTCTGCATATTACAGTATAGAAAAAGGATTTTGAGGTTATTTGACGATGTGAGGGAAGCATTCCTTACCTTTCCACAAAACTGGAAGTATCTCTTGCCCAGAAAGTCACCTAAACGTTATTCACAGAAATCTGGGGAATGATCATGACACTCAAACAAGGAACATTTTAGAAAATGATGGTGATTTTTATGTCCCTCCAGGTGAAAGTTAATTTGGAAACACAGCGGTGAGTTACTAAGACTTGGTAATGGTGTTAATTCTAAGCCTTTTATAAAGGATCTAATTAGGTTAATGATAAATTCAGTCCAGCAAGGTATTTTCAGAACAGTTATTTTCAGAGAAATACACACACATATACATTTTGTCTAGTGTAGAACATAGAAATGTGCAGAAAAATGAGATGGAGAGTTCTTAGGGAACCATAATGATATCATAAGACCTTATTTTGGAGAGAAAAGGTATCAGTGTTTCAAGTTAGGCTTGCAGTAGGTAGCTAACAATAAAAACAATACAACAGTAGGAACAAAACAAAACAAAACAAAAAAACAAGTGCCTTCGAAAGTTAGGACCCTTCTGGTAGCTGGAGGGCCCTTTGCTTGCTAAGATCACAATGGGTGGTTTTGTGGACTCAATTGTGTCTCTCAGATTCATTGTGGAAGCTCTAACCCCCGATATGCCTGAAAGTGTTAGGGTCCTTGGGTGGTAATTAAGGTTAAATGAGCTCATAAGGATGGGGCCCTAGTCTGACAGGACCGTGGCCTTATGAAAAGAGAAGAGGGAGATGCCTGTCCCCCCAACTACTTTTCCCTTCCCACCATGTACAGACACAACAAGAAGGTGGCAGAAGCCAACTCAGCCAGCGTGTTCATCTTGAACTTCGAGCATCCAGAACTGTGAGAAATACATTTCTGCTGTTTCAGCCACCTAGTCTGTGGTATCTTGTGATGTCAGCCTGAGCAGATTAAGATAGGTGTGCAAGTTTGGAGCCAGAAGCTGGAAGAACTTGCTTTCTCTGAATAATAATGAGTTGGGGGTGACAGTGGAGTCAATTCCTGGAGGAAGAGAGGAGCTTGAGAAATTGCATGCTGTGTTGGGAGGAGAAGTAGGGTCGTCTTTGAGGGAAACACAAGTATCCAGTCAGGATTTATCAATTGTGGGTTATAAAGCACATGATGTAAAAAATCTCTTCAGTCTCTTATGAGATCTTCAGTAAGAGATGTATTTTTTTTTAGGAGCCCTGGGAAGGGGGATGGGGAGGCAGGAGCCTCGCAGAGACAGTGAGATATGTATTTTTTAAGAGACAGGGTCTATTCTGTCACCTAGGCTGGAGTGCAGTGGCGTGACCACTGTAACCTCAAACTCCTAGGTTCAAGCAATCCTTCTGCCTCAGCCTCCCAAGTAGCTAGGAGTACAGGTGTGTGATACCATGTTAAGTTAATTTAAAAATTTTTTAAGAATATGTTGTTTTTATAGAATATATGTTGACCAGGCTCATCTCCAACTCCTGATCTCAAGTGATCCTCTCACCTCAGCCTAAGATAATTTAAAAAACAACAAAGAATTCTGCATGTGACTGGTTTTTGTCATGGCAAGTGATGAAGGCTTGGGTCTCTGAATGTTTCGCAAGGGGCTATGAGAGCATCACCTGGACAGACAAGGGGTGGTTGGCATCTGGGCCACACATGCACACCGTAGAGACAGTTAAAATGTCCTGGACGTCATTCCAGTTCTGTGTTACTCTTTAGAGAAGTTTCTTAGCTTTGTCATGTATAGAGAACATTTTGAAGAAATAAGGATCAGATGATTGCTTCTAATGTCTAACCTTCCATTATCTGCGTCAATTTGGGAAATGAGAAACTTTCTATGCAACAGGTTCTCTAGTCAAAAAAGGGTAGTAATAGTTACTGTCGGGCCCCCTCAATATTATCAGAACAAATAGATAATATATGTAAGACTGTCCTTTTGAAAGGTATTACTCAGATTCACAGAAAATTGCAAAGACAGTACAGAGAGATCCCATATACCCTTCCTCCAGTTTCCCTCAATGGCTAATCTTACATAACTAGAGACAATATCGAAAGCATGGACCTGATGCTAGTACAATGTGTGTATATAGTTCTACGTGATTTTATCACATGTGAAGATTCACATAACCATACTGGAAACCAAGACACCCACTATTACATCAATGGAAAGTTCTTCCAGATGCAACTCCTTTATAGTCACACTCGCATCCCTCTTCTGACCATCCCAAACCTCTGTCAATAATTCATGTGTTCTCCCACCTCTATGTTTCTCATTTCTAGAATATTACATAAATGCCTTTTGAGATTGGCTTTTCCACTCAGCAAAATGCCCCTGAGGTCCATTAATGCTGTTATAGCAATCACTTGTTTCTTTTCATTGCTGAGTAGCACTTTGTAGTATTGCAGGACATTTTGGTTGTTTTCAGCTTTGGGGTATTACAAATAAAGTTGTGTGGATAATCATGCACAAGCGTTTGTGTGGATACAAGTTTTTATTTCTCTGGGATAAATGCCCAGGAGTGCAATTACTTGGTTTTATGTTAGGTGGTATGTGTTCGGCTTTTTAAGAAACTGTCAAACTGCTTTCCAGAGTGTCTATATCACTATTTTTCGTTTCTACCAGCAATGTGTGAGAGATGCTGTTTCTCTGTATCCTTTCCAGCATTTGGTATTGCCATTAATTTTTTAAACTAATTTTTAATACTATAAAATATATTCAAAATTTATTCACAATTTGTTTTCAGGGCAAACCCCAACATCAACAGCTCCTGGAGTCGGCACCTATATCTACAGTAAATAAAACCAACGTTTCTACTTTTATTCACCATAGGTATGGATGCCTTTGTCTCTTCTGTAGGAGAAAGTATCCAGGATATGAGGGGTATCTAGTCTGCTGGTCAGACTCGGATTCACATTTGCTTTGGGGAAGACCCAGGGTCGTGTCAACTGTGATCTGAGGACCAGGAAAGTCTGATCTACCCTGAAACACTGCAGAGGAGTCCCACTGGCTTGAGTGTCTTGAGAGCCCTGCATCTACACTCCCTGAAACTAAGTAGAAAGGCCACAGTAGCCCGAACCTTCAAGTGGGCCCAGATTCTCCTCCCAACACACATCAGTTTGTGCTCAGCACTTACCTGAAGGAGGGCACTGGGGTGACTTGCCCACAATATCATGCTTGGATAATTATGATTTACTAACAGCAGGCAGTGTTCCTAAAGATTGCATCTTGCAAAGACAGCAACTCCCCATGACTTTGGAAGAAAATCTAACAATATTAAAAGCCCTTTGGTGCACTAAAACTGAAGTTGTATCAATTGGGCTAATTTTTGTTAAACTGTTAGTGTTTTCTTTGGGTCTGAGTGCTGAAATTCTGAGTTTTCTGAAAGGCCACATAAGCCATCTAAGGAAGGATTTCCTTGTCTTCTGCTGTTTTCTGAGCCTGGGTCTCCAGCCTTCCTGACCACTCTCTGAGCTACCCAATATCCTTCCAAGAAATTCCTGTTGAGCTAGCCAGAGTTTCTTTCTGTTCTGGGCATCCAAAAATGGATGGAAGGGCCACACTTAAACATTGGATTATGAAATGCAGGAACATTCCTAAAAGATTTTCCAGAGTAAGAATGAAACGGTGCAGCAGAGAGGGCCAGTTGCTTCCCTGTATCCCCTCTACCCTGATTTGTATTCTCTTTGCTGCTGGGAATAAACAGGCACTCTACATTTCCAAAACGTTCTTTGTCTTGAAATTCTGGCCAATGAGATTCAAGTGGATTTGTGTGGGACTTCCAAGCAGATTCTTTCTGGGAGTACACACATATCCTTATGCATCCTTCCCACTTTGTGCTGCCTAGAATGTAACCTTACAGTTGGAATGTGCTAAGAATGGAGGAGCAGTGAGATAAAAGGACCTGGGGCCTTTGATGATGACCACTGAGCTGCTACACCAGCCCTGGACTGCCTCTATCCAGACATCTTTCATGGGATATAAAACAAACTTATATCTAGTGTATGCCTTTGTTAATTTGGCTTTTTCTTTCTATCTAGTCAATTTTTTTTTTTTTTTTTTTTTGAGACAGAGTTGCACTCTGTCACCCAGACTGGAGTGCAGTGGTGCAATCTCGGCTTACTGCAACCTCTGCCTTCCTGGTTCAAGCAATTCTCATGCCTCTGTCTCCCAAGCAGCTGGGATTATAGGCACCTGACACCACACCTGGCTGATTTTTGTATTTTTAGTAGAGATGGGTTTTTGCTATGTTGCCCAGGCTGGCCTCAAACTCCTGAGGTCAAGTGATCCACCCACCTTGGCTTCCCAAAGTGCTGGGATTACAGGCGTGAGCTACCACATCCGGCTGTCAATTCTAACTAAAGTGAAGAAATGGATTCTGGCGATAATCTGGGGTCCAGTGGTTTCCTAGGGTTCAGAAGAAGGCACTGGTTAATTTCCAGCTTCGATACTTGTATCTACCTCAAAATTGTGGTAGCTACTAGCTCTGTCACTAGATGTGGTTACTTAACATGCTAATATATTTTGATAATACTATTTTGAAACAATTGTTTTCATTTATATCATATTGATTTCACTTTATGTCTACAAAAACATTAGTTTGGGAAGAGGTCTGTGGCTTCACCCACTTACCGGAGGAACGGATGGTCACAAACCCCAGCTTGACAAAGTCACCTGCAGTGCTATCAGCATAGGAACATACAGTTTTTCACATGAGCACCAGAGCAGGAAACTGCCATATTTTAAAGCCCATTTCTCTACTTTAAAATCATGTGCATAAGATAACATATCTGGTACAATGCCTAAGACACAGAAAGCTCTCAGCAAATGCCTGACTTCCTTTCCTTTTCTGGTAAGCTTGAATGGAAGAGTTCAGACTTCCATAGCACAATAATTGGTTTAATTCACAGTAGGGGAGGCAGCTCCTCTCAGTTCATGATACAAACCTTGAAGGTCAACATGAGAATGTTGAAAATTGTTCCTCAGATCTGTAACTGTCCTAAAGATGGCAATGCTAGAGAGGGCAGAGGTGGCTTGGAAGCAGGGTCTTCCCTCTAAGCCCATGCTGTTAATGACTGTGCCAACTGTCTGTTTTCAGGATCTCTGACATCTTGGTGCTGCAATAGAGCTTGGCTCTGGTGCTGCCCATGTAACCCACAGAACTGGTAGGTAGTTGATGCTGGCAGGTTAGGGTTGTCAGACTCCTGTTATTTCTACCTGGGAATGGTAACACCATGACTTTGAAAATGGGTCTTTATAGAGTACATGCCCTTTGAATATTGAATTACCCATCAAACAAATGGGGGATTCTGAGTTATTGGGCACAAAGTCGTCAAGACTTTAAGTGTTGTTTCAATACCTTGGTTCTCTCTCCTTATCTTAGCTTCTATCCTTTTTTTTTTTTCTTTCCTCTGACTTCTCTATCTCAAACTTTAGGCAGAGTTTATGCTTTTTCGTTCTGTCTCCCTCTTTTTTTCATGTAGCTTCTGAGCTCGTATCCCGGCTGCTCTGACAATCTGGGTACCTCGTGCAGAATGACCTGGCAGCAACAGTAGCTACCATTTGTGAGCACCATATATGCACTGGGTGCTCTAACAAGATTATTTTGCTTAATTCTTCCACAGTGCTGACCAGGAGTGGGCTGGGTCAGACTGAAAAGCTTTGACAGAGCTCACAGAAGTAGCGGTTCTGAGGCTCAGAATACCTCTCACTTTATACCTCTTTCCCTTGGCCACAGGGCGTTCCTTCTTGTGAACAAGAAGGAAGCTGTCTTTCTTCTTCCTTTCTGTTGAATATCTGTCTGGTTGAGGAATCAGGAATCCTTCCCTGCTTCCTTCCTCAATTAGACAGCTATTGCCTTTCCAAAGAAAGTAGGGACATTTTGGTCATGTGGACAACCTTGGGAATACATGTATTTTTAAGCCTGGACATCTCATTATGGCTGGAGAGGTAGGGAGGGGTAAGTCTGGAGCTTATGGGAGCCCCTAGCTCAGCCCTATAACATCTGCAGTGAAGGGCTAGCCAGATAGAGGCCATGGGGCTATTCTGGGGGCTAGATGAGACCTGATGTGCTGTGGGCTTTCAGAGCTGTGGCCTTTCATGCTAAAATGAGAACTTTCCCATTTAGCTAATTGAACGTCTTTGCTACACACTGTAATGGACACAGCAGGGAAGAACACCTCATCTGATGCACACACGAATTTAAAAGGGAAAATGATGACAGAGGGTTTAATGGAGCAGACAGTGCCGCAGTCCGGACGCAACTCCAAAGCCTGGGCCTAAGGAAAGCTCTCAGCCACCGTGGAAAGTGCCTGTGATTCAGCTCTCTGTTCCCATTTCCCCCGAGACACTGGGGCTTCCATTAAACGCTGATGTGTCCTGATTACTACAGAGCGTGGAGAGAGAAAGGATGGGCAGGAAGGCTGAGAGAGACCCTTGACACCTGACCTACCTGTTCTTGAAGATACTGCTTATTCATTTCTGAACCAGTACCCAGTTCCCACCATGGGTCAGAAGGCCTAGGCTCGAGAATGGGTTTCGGGTCAACCAGAGCCAAATTTTCTCAAACTGCTGGCTTCGGGCAATCCTCCCACCTCGGCCTCCCAAAGCACTGGGTTTGGGCATTGCACCTGGCCAAGCCAACTCTAAAAACCTACTTTCAGCTGTGACAGGCACCTGACTTTTGATGCAAAGGCATTTCCTTCTGGGTTTGCTGCTCTTCCTCCTCCTTTGCTCTAGTGGACTGCTCTTTGCCACCGGGGAGACACAGACAGCTCAGAAATTCCTGAGTAGGGTGGCAGCAGGGAAGGTGCTGGTGTGACCGCAGCCAAGAGCTCTGCCTCCTAAGGTCTTGTCAGCGCTGGGTGAGGTCCATTCATGTTGGGAACCTTCAGATGTTAGCAACCGCCTGTCTCTGGAGAAAATTTCAATTCTGGGAGCAGTGATATGAAGAGAAACACCATCATTATTCCACATAGGTTCAAAAGCTAGGTCTCAGCAGGCCGAGTGGACTCCACTGTCCTCCAAAAACTCCTGGCCACAGCCCATGTCTTAACTCACTAGTTTTAGAGAAATGCAATCCCCTATTCCAGTGTCTAAATTCATAAGAATCCTTCCAGATTTCCTTTGAATCCTCTCTGACCCATTCAAAGTCTACTTTGCATTAGAGGCTTTTCAGGAGCCAGAATTCCAGTCTTACAGCATCAGCCTCAGGCTTTGGGCACTGACTGCTCTGCCCTAATTACCAAAAGGTGACACCCAGAAACAAAGAACACCTCTGTCCACGAGCCTGTGTGTTATTTATCATTTGAAGTATGCTTGCAATGTGGATGCCAATTATCCATTCCTCCTCTCCAAAGCAAAGCCTGTTACCAATATGAGAAGGCTGAGGTCCTGGCTCTGAGTCACTTTATTATGCTCCTGTGTCCCTTCCCTGCAGGGTGCAAACTCAGTGCACAGGGAGTAGTGTGCCCTCAAAGGCCTCCTCAGTGAAAGAGGTCAGAGCAGCAGGGGCAGACTTGCTCTTGTTTCTGTGGACCGTGGCATCATTTATACAATGCAGATTTCAGAGCGAAGATAGAAGCCTTTAGTTTTTTTCAGAGGCTGCAGGGAAAGTGGATAGACTTTTAGCCCCTTGTCTATTTTAGGTAAAGTTAAAAAGACATATCACTGAAAAGAAGAGATAGCTAGATGTGCAAGTTACTTTTTAAGTGTGATTCTAAACCAGGTGGACAGGAAAGTGTTTTTGTGTGGATGAAACCAACAGTATGGAAACTCAGACACTGAACAGGTCAGGCTCACTGTTCTCCTTCTTCCCATTAGCATCCCCCGACTCCCACCCAATACATACCATCAAGTTCTAGGGGCCCAGCAGAAAAACAGACTTCTGAGATCACCCACTGGGAGGGACCAGAAGCTGAAGAATCTCAAACCTGGCTGCACATTAGAACCACCCAGAGACTTTAAAAACCATCGATGTACCTCAACATAATCAAGGCCATCCATGACAAGTTCCCAGCTAACATACTCAATGGTAAAAAGCTAAAAGCATTCTCTCTAAGACCAGGAAGACTCTTGTCATTTCTGTTCAGGATAGTACTGGAAGTCCTAGCCAGAGCAATTAGGCAAGAAAAGAAATAAAGAGAATCAAAATCAGAAAGAAAGAAGTAAAACAAGAGCATGTCTCTGCAGATTACATGATCTTATATATAGAAAATTCTAAAGATGCCACCAAAAAACTGTTAGAATACATGAGTTCAGCAATGTGACAGCATATAAAATCAATAGACAAAAATTAGTTGTGTTTCTATACACTAATAATGAACTATTTGAAAAAGAAATTATTAAAATAATCCCACTTCCAATAGCATCAAAAATAATAAAATAGGAATAAATTTAGCAAAGGTGGAAAAAGATCTGTATGCTGAAAACTAGGAAACTCTGATGAAAGAAATTGAAGATGGCAAATAAATGGCCAGATATATTGTGTTCATGGATTGAAAGAATTATATTGCTAAAATGTCAATGCTACTCTAACAGATCTATAGAGTCAACGTAATCCCTATCAAAGTTCCAATGCCATTTTTTACAGAAATGAAAGAAACAATCCTAAAATATGTATGGAACCACAAAAGACCCTGAAGAGCTAAAGCAATTTTGAGCAAGAAGAACAAACCTGGAGACTTCCTGATTTCAAATTATATTTAAAAACTACAGTAATTGAAATAGTGTAGTATTGGCATAAACAGATACATAGACCAACGGAAAAGAATAGAGAGCCCAGAAATAAACCCATGCATATACTGATCTTTGATAAGGCAGCAAGAATACCCCCTAAGGAAAGGATAGTCTCTTCACTAAATGGTATTAGGAAAGCTGTCTATCCATATGCAGAAGAATGAAATTGGAACCTCCTCTTCCACCATAGATAAAAATCAACTTAAAATGGATTAAAGACTTAAATGTAACTTTAGAACTATAAAACTGTAAAAATAGAAAATCTTTAAAACTATGTATGTGTGTGTGTGTGTGTACATATACACATATATATACATACACACATATACACACATATTGAAATATTGTTCAGCCTTAAAAAAGAAGGAAATCCTTCCCTTTGCAACAACATGAATAAACTTGGAAGGCATTATGTTAAGTGAAAGAAGCCAGGCATAGAAAGACAAATATTGCACAATCTCACTGATATGTGAAATCTGAAAAGTTGAACTCATAGAAGTAGAGAGTAATTAAGAGTGGTTACCAGGAGCTGGGGAATGGGGGGAGATGTTGGTCAAATAGTACGAACTTTTGGTTATAAGATAATAAATTCTGGAGATATTATTCAGCATGGTAACTATAGTTAATAATATTGTACTGTATTATATACTTGAAACTTGCTGAGATTAAGTGTTCTCATTCACACATACACACACACACACACACACACACACACACACAAGATGTTAATTAGCTCGATTGTGGCAATCATTTCACAATATACACATATATCAAAACTTCAAGTTATTCACATTAAATATATACAATTTTTGTCAATCATACCTCAATAAAGCTGAAAAAAATAAGAATAAAAACTCTCGATGCTGAGTCCCTTGTCCAGAGAATCTGATTTGACTGATGTAAAATCAAAATAAAATACTCATTCTTGGGTAAAATCTAAGCATGAGTATTTTCAGGGTATCAGGGAAGTAGTAAACTTACTAAAAAGTGTTTATGAGAAAGTGTATCATTCATATAGCAACATGCACAAATCTGAAGCAGCCAGTTTAATTAAGTTTACAATTGAAAAATTCATTGAAAAACTCCACCCAGCTCAAGATATAGAATGTTATTAGCACTCCAGAAGTCTCAGCCCAGGATTTTAAAAATTAAACTTGAAAACAAAAATTAAAACTCTTCAAATTGCAAGAGTATAAACATGACCTCAGCAAAGATATTTTTAAGGCTTTCCATTGTTAATTTTAATTTGCAGACAGAATTGATTGAATTTTTTTTTTTTTTGGCCACACTTCTGGTCATGGAAAGCCTTTAGTAAAGCATGGGAATAAGGTTTTAATATTTACATTACTGATTTCCTAACAAGGTCGTTATTTCTCAAGGTGTTGTCAACATAAAAGATGATGTCAGCCTCTGACATTTAATTTTGTTGTGTCAGCATTGTTTTTTGTAACTTTTCATGCATTGTTTATGATTCCCAACTTTCCCTCATTCCAGTTATACATGAATTAATTAGCCCTTGTAGCTATAAATAAGTAATATCTTAAGTGTACTTTGGAAAAAGGAAGGTGGAAATCATGCTTATTCTTTGTGGTTGGTCACTGATTGACAGTGGCAAGGCAGGAGAGAAAACCTGGAACCATCCAGAGTTCAAGGGCAGGGATGTGTGAAAAGCAGAGTTGGAGGAACTGAATCCCTAGTGAGAAAATAACTAAAAATAAAAGCAGTCATGCCTGGGCTTGGTGGACACAGGCAGACTGCAGAGGCCAGTGTGAGTTACGAGTTTAAGAAGGCCAGCAGGTGAAATTCTGAGCTATATGATGGAAAGGGAGGACCAGAAAGGGGGCAGCCATAAACCAGGGAGACAGGGAGCTCTAGAGAGCAAGCTTGGCCAGACCCAAGGAGCAATACTCTCATCAAAGGCTGAAAAGAGAAGAAGCAGGCCCGAAGGCTGGCTAAGAAGGCATCCGAAAGAAGAAAGGCAAACAGAAAGATAGAGAAGAAGTACTTCAGCTGCTGTGTAAATTTGCCAGGTTGAGCCCTGCAGGAGTAGCTGGCAGAGATGCTAAGTGGGGCAGCAATTCTGGCTACCTACCTGGAGCAGCCCTTATTTGAATGGATAGACTAGCAGTGGGTCTGGAGCCATGATGAGTAAATCTGGACTCTGCATAAGCTCTGCATTTGCTGTTCACCTCCTTAAACATAGTTCCTATAAACAATTCCTGAGTGGCTTTCCCACTTGAACCAGTGAGCTGAGTGGGGCATGAGTTAGACACTGCTCTACCGAGGAAGGTTCTGAGGGTGGCCGAGGTCCTGAGATTTCAAATCAAAAAGAAAAATCTCCTTGAATTCCTTGGATGGTGGCAGAAGTCAAGCCTCATGGTGGATATGGGGACCTGCCTGTATGAGGGCATCTCTGGCCCAGAAATGACCAAAGAGTTTAAAAATGAAAAACCCGCTGCTCTGCCTATGGAGTAGCCATTCTTTATTCCTTTCCTTCCTTAATAAACTTGCTTTAAAAAAAGAATAATGAAAAACCCATCACTTGAGCTTGGCACCCTAAACTCAACCTACTTGTGTTCAGCAAAGAGAAGTTCTCTTCAGGTGAAGTAACCAATTCCTTATACCTTGCTTTTGTTGTTGTTAAATATAATTTTCACGTAACTTTTCAGGTTCATCAAAAGAAAGCATGTGACATGATTTTATAACTCAGCATGTTAAAACTCAGTTAAAAAACAAATGATAATATACCTAAAAACTAAAATCTATGTCTGATGTTAGCAATGAGTCAACTTCACCAAGGCTGTTCCCTAACAGAACTGTGTTTTATAATGAAATACTACCCTGTTCTAAAACAAAAGCAGAGAAATAAAAAATGAACAATGAGTTTTTGAAATCTATTTTTTTAGATTAGAGCAGAGGGTGAGTTTCTGAAGTCATATGTGGTATTAATTTATACAATATTCCTATTTTGCAAATTTTAGCCTGTTTGGGCACATGTACATGTGTACATGTGTGTACACACACGCACGTGCACACACATACACGTGCACACACACACGCACACACACACACAACCAGAACACTTCTCTCCCCTTTCCTGATATACTGAATTTGATTTCTGGATTCAACTGACCTTTCCCTGCATTTCACTGTTTGTAGATGAAGCAACTTGAAGCTTTTGGCTTCTGAGGGGGAGTATTGCTCAGAAACATGCAACCTGTGCAAGTGTTCTGAGGCAGCAGGAGCAGTTAGAGCTTAGGAGAAACTTAGGAGGGGATCTGGGAGCATGGACAGGTGGAGTTGCCTCTAAAGGTCTGCAGGTCGACAGACCATACACCAAGAGTTTTCCTGCTCCCATTGCAGTTCTGAGTTGCCAGAAGAGGTGGGCTGAAGTGGAGCTGAGCTTTGGACTGAGCTCACAGGAGTTGAGTAAAGGCACTTCTATGTGTCTGATATGCATGGCAGTCCCAAGAACAACTGTAAATCATGTTGTCTTATATGCTGCTGATGATCTGTGTATCCTCCCACTTCCACTTAGGGTAGGAGAAGCAGAAGGGAGAGGAATACCCAGGGTTGATAGCACAGAGGAAACCAATGAAAGAGATTACTTTGAAAACAGTAAAATGCAATAGTACACTATGAGGCTGTGAGTATAATAAGAAACAAAGTGTTGGTCATTGTCCATGGTTCCTGACACAGAGCTTCTAATTCCTGGGAATTTCCTGGGTGATATGAGCATCTTTTGTTCTAATGAGACAACTGTTGGTAGGCTCCTGGGTAGGACTGGGTCACCAGAAAGACCAAGCCATGATCATAAGCTTGGAGCTTTCAGCCCCACCCCCATCCTCCAGAAAGAGGAGAGGGGCTGGGGATTGAGTTAATAATCAATCATACCTAATCAATCATGCCTATAGAAACCTCTATAAAAATTCCTGAACTATGGGGTTTCAAGAGCTTTTGGGCCATTGAACACGTGGAGGTACTGGGAGGGTGGTGAGGCAGAGAAGTCATGGAAGACCCTCACCTCTTCCCACATACCTTGCTCTGAGTTTCTCTTCACCTGGCTGTACATCTATATCCTTTGCCATATCCTTTATAATAAACTGATGAATGAAAGTTGTTTCCCTGAGTTCTGGGAGCCATTCTAGCAAATGATCAAACCTGAGGGTGGGAGGTGTGGGAACCCCCCTATTTATATAACCAGATTATAGCTGGTTAGTCAGAAGTTTCAGAGGCCTGGACTTATAATTGGCCTCTGAAGTGAGGGGCAGTCTTGTGATACTAAGCCCTTAATCTGTGCCATTTGACTCTAACCCCAAGTAACATAGTGTCAGATTTGAGTTAAATTGTAGGACATCCAGCTATCAGAGGAGAATTGGTTGGTGGGAGAAAACACCCCACACATTTTGGCGACCAGAAGTGTTGTGAGAGCATAATAGAGGAAAATAGTTTCAGCCCCCCATTACATTCACATAACCAGAAGGCCATTTGACACAGTCTTACTTTATACAGATCTCTATACAGAGATCTCTACAGAGCGATCTGTATCTCCTGGACACTATGAAAAAAAAGAAACATGATGATGAGTAGTTTTTCTCAAAGTGGAACTTAGAAGAGAGGAAGATGGGAATGGAGCCTGAAGCAAAATGAAGTGACTGCCCAGCTGGTGCAAGGCCAGCCTCTTACCATAGTGCGGGATGATGGCCCAGGCCATGGCAGAGGCGTAGATGCCACCGATCATCCAGAACATGCAGAGCCAGCTCAGGTGTTCGCCCCGCTTCTCCCGAGCCAGGACTTCAGCAAAGTATGAGAACACAGTGGGTATGGCTCCTCCAATCCTGCCGAATACAGAGAATACAGGAAATCAGGGTGAAGACAGCTAATGTGAGATGCAAAGGGCAGAGTCAACACAAACTCCAGCAACACATGCTTACTCCCTATTCCAGCATATCAACAGACATATATTCTCTATCATTTTACAATGTAAAAATTATAGTCTTTTTTAAATATAGTTTTATTATCCCTCCAAAAACTTGAACCTGCAATTAAGCTATGTTACCAAAAGGTGGCAGTGGTGCCTGTCTCAGGTGGTTTGCTGAGCTTAACTTGAGATTCCCTTAGGCTTTCAGCTCACGGTTGAATGTTTTATGTAGTATTTATCAAAACTTACAATGATTTCCTATAGTCAAGGGAATATTTTAATTAACATGTTTTTAAAAAGAGATGCTATGCTATGTCCCACTCATGATGTGGGGACTTTGGAAACAGCTTCAAATACCTCTAGGGTGCTGTCTGCAATCTGTATTTACCCAATGCTACCCCACAGCAGCACTAAATTAGGTTAATGTATTGACAAACACAGGAACAATGGGGTCAATTCCAAGGTTAGCTCTGGTCCCAATCCAGCAGATATTAATGCTAAATAAGTAAACATGAAAGGGACAGCTGTAGAATAAAATAAGGAGCTGGTGGTTTAGATATCAATAGAATGGAGTATAATGCTTCCTTTCAGTGGGGGCTAGTTATATGAGCTGCTGGCTGAGCTCTGGGGAGATGACAGAAACAGTGACCTCTACTCAGGGTAAGGGGGCTCAAATGTGGGTCTATGGAATCACAATAGTGCTCATTTCAAGGAGATGGGCCATAGATTTCATCAGAATTTCAAATAGGTCTTGGCCCTAAAACCTCAGGAATCACTGCCTCAAAAAGTAAGGGAGTAAAGAAACATATTATTATCACTCTAAGCAATATGTAAATTTTGAAAGTATTTTTAAAAAGACACACAGCATAAGTATATTGTTGAGATAACACATAATCTAATAGAGTTAAGACGTATACACTGATTCATTTATGTTCAGATTTGTGTAAATTGCTATTGACATTTCATGCAAATTTGATGTTAAGGAGTAAAGCATGATTATTTATTTAGCAATAACTGATTTTCTTAGAGCCTTTGATATGATAAAGAAGTTTCCCTAAATTGCATTGGAAACAAATGCAATTTAGGGAAAGGTCATTTTGGCAGCAAACTAGATGTACCAAATAAACCACAGGATTTAGAATGCCGTCCCGCATCAACTGGTAAGTGAAAATATGGCACCATTTCATGCATTTGCCTCCGTTTAAAGTGATGCCATAGTTATCCATCAGCAGACACAGGAAGACCACTTAGGCCAGTGCTTTTTAATCTATGAGTTGTAAAATTTAGTTTAGTAGCTATAAACAGCAAACAGCATTTAAAAAAATGAGATAGTGATAAAAATATTTAAAAAAATATTTAAAAAATATTTAAGTACAACCTAAGCAATAAGGATAAGCATAAGTATCATTTTATGACATTTGTGTTATATTTGTAATGTGTAATATACATGTATAAAATGTAAAATGGGTTGCAGTGTGTTTCTTAGTGGGAGTTCCTTTTCAAAGAGTTTAAAATTCCCAAACTTTAGGCATCTATATCTGTTTCTCCGGGCTATGACAGAGGTGGTTCTACCTAAAACCCCTAGAGATGTGGCTCAGCCTGTTCAGATTTAGCACCATCACACACAGAAGCAGCCAACCAAGTCCAAGTCCATAAGCAAACCCTCAAACAAGACACAAATCCATGTGGTGGGTGCTCAGAGCTGGCTCTACATTGCACCATATCAGACTCATACACATCTCTTGCCTGGGCTTCTTGAGGAGTTCATCCAACGGATATCTAGTTGAATTTTATTTTTATTTTTTGATGGATTGCAGAAATGTATTAAAATTGGAAGACATCATTTAATTAATCTTTTGTGCCATGAGACTCCATCAGGATGTCCATAAGAGCAATGGGAGGCTGGAGATTGAGCCCAGCAGTTTGAGGCTATAGTGAGCCTTAGAGGGTCACTGCACTCCAGTCTGGGTGACAAGAGTGAGACCCTTTCAAGGGGTAAGCTGCATGCTTGCTTGCTATCTGTGATCATTAAAAGCCCTGAAAGCAAAGATAATATATTAATCATGACAAAAAACCAAATGTGTGATGCTTGTTAGTACAGTAGGCTACTTGAATTTTAAAACTCAACAATATTGTGAACAGATTTTAAGTGGTTTCATTATAACACACAATTCTAGTGTGAAATAAAATGTCTGTGTCACAAATCATTTAATGCTCCTCCTTTTTTTTTTTCATTTAATGTGAAGAATCCATTTCTCTGCACCATAAAATCTCAGTTCCCTACTCTGTGGCTTCACTTCTCAATGCATAAAAATAGTCCTAGTTTTTACTGACTTCTCACATCCTGATTAATGTTTCATCAGGACTCTGGACATTCTGTTAATAGCTATAACTCACACTTCGTGACGGCACAGTCATATGTCAGGATATGTCAGCCCCCTCTGGACCAAGATAAATGTACTCCAGTACGGCTATAATTTCTCTTTCTTCTCTTTTCTTTTTTTCTCCTTCCTTCCTTCCTTCCTTCCTTCCTTCCTTCCTTCCTTCCTTCCTTCCTTCCTTCCTTCCTTCCTTCCTTCCTTCCTTCCCTTCCTCCCTTCCCTTCCTCCCTCCCTCCTTCCTTCCTTCCTTCCTTCCTTTTCCATCCCTCCCTTTCTTCCTTCCCTCCTTCCCTCCTTCCTTTCTTTCTTTCTCTCTCTGTTTCTTTCTTTGCAGTGTGGCTATAATTTCAAGTGGAAGACTGTAGATTTGCCTGTTGGTTTTAAACAAATCATTGTTACCTAAGAAAATAGGGGCTTCTAGGCAATCTAGCTGGTTTGTATTCAATGCCTCTTTTTCACGTGGTTATTTTGGCTGGGTGTCTCTCAATATTTGTTTGTAAAGCAGGCTGCAAGGAACTCTAATACTAAGGGACAAATAAGTCTGAAGAATTAGAGAAGGTTTTTATTTAAATCCTTTGCAAAGTTACTTAGACTCAGCGATATATAAAACAATCTAAGCATTCACATTTCTTGTTGTGGGTTGATAATCTATTTTGGGGAACATATTGCTCCTTGTCCTACTGTGATATCCTTTAAGCAGAGAAAAACTATTACTATTATTAGTGTTTCACACCCCATAAATCCCTTGAAGGTGGGAACTGTATCATATTCATTCTTGAGTCCCCATTACCAGGCCCAGTGGATGTGTGTTAAGTGTTCACACAGAAGAACTGAATTCACAGACTCTTCAGTGTTGTAGCTGGCATACCAAGTCTCCTGGAGTAATTTGTTCTGATGATTTAAACATCTCCAGTGAATAGAAACATACACCTCACTTTCTGAACCAATATGACCATAACAGATGTTGAGGGTGCTGAACTGAAAGTTTTGACAGCAATGGAGCCCCCAAAAAGTTCATGAGTTGCTCTATCTCTCAGTTACTATGGTCACTCCTTGATCCAATGACCTGATGGTCCTTGTCATGGAGAGAGCTCCTGGAACTGCTCAGAGGACACGGGACAATCCCAATGGGCATCCCAGGAGCTTCTATAACACCTGGAAGCATTTCAGAAAGAGGTTGCAGATGCTATAATTATCATCAATAAAAATATTTAGGCAAGAGATAAAGCAAGAGCTTTCAGGTCTTACAACATAATTTGGTTCCTCTGATAAGTTTTGAAGATAAGAAAAAACTGCCACTTCCTAGCCCCCAAATCTTATAAATTAAAAAGAAGTTTCCCATTATGATTCTATCTTAATATCATATGTGAAGGGTTAAAAATTTCCTTGGTTTGTTTTTTGTTTATTACACTAAGACACAATTTCTGAGACTACATGAAGAAATAAAAAATTTAAATGAAAGCCCTTAAATTCCCATGTATCAGTGGGTCTTAAGTAAAGATGGGTTTGCCCCTCTATGTTCCCTGCAGATATGTGGCAATGTCTGGAGACCTTTAAGTTGTCATACCTTGGGGGGTGCTGCTAGCATCTAGTGGGTAGAGGTCAGGGATGCTGCTAAACATCCTGCAATGCACAGAACATCTCCCTACAAAAAAGAGCTACCTAGTCCAAAATATTAATAGTGCTAGGATTGAGAGACTTTTGTTATGGGGGCCTAATGTAGAAAACAGAATTGGTTTTATGTAAAAATCCAAGATATAAGACACAGAAATATCTTTTACATAACCTGATGGGTAACACATCCTTAAATCCAGTTAACATGGAGACTTATCATTTGTTATACGATGATCAGTTAGCTACTGTTGAAATCTGCTCAAGTTCATTTTTTTTCAAGTTATATTTAATGGAATGTTGACATAAATGAAGCAATGAGATCAGAGTGGCTTACGAAGAATTTTTCTCAGTATTGGATATTAAGTCTATTTTAGTAGCATCAAAAATGTAAAATCTTAATTATCCTTGGTAATAGGAGGCACCGAAAAAATAATAATTGAAATTCACACTCTATATAGGTGTGAGATTAGCCAGATTCAAAATAATTTAATCTAAACAAATGAAATAGAATGTTAATATTTAGAATTTCAGAGTTGGGGTTATTCCTTAAGTAATATCAATTTCAGGTTTTTGCAACTTTAATTATAGAAATATAAAGAAACTAAAACATTCTGTATCAAACAATTCCTAGAATGAATCAGGACCTCCCCAGTGCACAGGCAAACAGACACAGACACACTCACACACACATGTGTAACACCTCAATATAACCGCAATATCACATAACACCCCTGCATATCACTCAATACTAGGTCTCTGGTAAATATCATGAAACATGTTCATTTATTTTCCTCAAAAAAATCTAAGGCAAATTCACAAGTGGTATATTGTGTAAGGCAAAGAATGTGTTAGCATTACAGACAAAATTTCTCCTCTCTTGGGAAATGTGAGGCACACAAGTTAAATTGGTTTAGCACAGCAGGAGGACAGAATATGCCAAGCCTTCCTGTCTGCACAAACCTCACCGGGAAACAGGGAAGCCTGACTGTCTTAACCCTGTGAATTTCACAGCCACGCCTCACATTACTCCAGTTCAGATGGCAACCCGGTGGGGATTATGTTTGTTCCCCTGCTTCATCACATTGATGTATGCTGGCTGTTTCAGGCAAAGATGGGAGGAGTTCAGCTTTCTGCAATGAAAGAGGGAGGTTACAGACAGAAAGAATAATTGTACTTAAAATGACTTAAAGTATGGCATTTTAGGGGAGAGATTATGGAATATTTGATGAATCTTTGTCTTAAGAAAATATTCTACTGAGTAATTCCGTTCTGCTTTAATTTTCTAGCTGGCATGTAACAAAGAATAATTTCATTCTCTTATTTCACCATATAATTGTCAAGCAGTCCTTTACCTCAATCTTCCATTTCCCATTGCCATTGGAAAATGGGGCATTCTGCAAGAACACAATTAAGGAGAAAGCTGAATAATCATTGCAAAGTCACATGTTCAATACCAATAATAAACAGAGGGCAGAGTCTACGAAAAATTGACTCAGGCAGCTTTTATAAGACAAGTATCATAGGATTATAAAAAGAATAGTGAAGCCAGGCGCAGTGGCTCAAGCCTGTAATCCCAGCACTTCGGGAAGCTGAGGCGGGTGGATCACGAGGTCAAGAGATCCAGACCATCCTGGTCAACATGGTGAAACCCCGTCTCTACTAAAAATACAAAACATTAGCTGGGCATGGTGGCGTGTGCCTGTAATCCCAGCTACTCAGGAGGCTGAGGCAGGAGAATTGCCTGAACCCAGGAGGCGGAGGTTGCAGTGAGCCGAGATCACGCCATTGCACTCCAGCCTGGGTAACAAGAGAGAAACTCCATCTCAAAAAAAAATAAAATAAAATAAAGAATAGTGAATGGTCTGGCCTCTGTCAGGAATCATGATTACAAATAACTTGCATGAAAAATATTCTTTTAATTCTTACTCAGAATCAACAAAAAGGAGAGAAGACACTGAACTGTCAGGCAAGTTGCAAAGCAATTCAGAACCAATTTATTATGTTATAAATTGGACCCAGAAATAAGGGATTAGAGCAGCAGTCCATAGATGAACCTTTCAGTCTCTTCCACTTTATGAAAGTAAATAGAGTATGACAGACCTTAGGGAGATTGTTCAGAGGCTCAGTTGAAAGAACACACACCCAACACTCTCTGAATAGGCTAGGTTGGCACAGAAAATAAGGTTGCTGTATAGATCAGAAGGCACATGTTTGCTATCAACGATAAAGATAGAAATGGGAGAAAAACACATACTGCTAACTGAACTCATCATCAAATCTAGAACAAGAATTTCCTGTGCCCAGTGGTAATGCCAAAGGATGGATGATCTGAGTAGCTTTAGTCCTTCAATCTCCAAAGCCACAATTTGAAAAATAATATTCTTCAATTATTATTTGATATATGAAGTTGTCATTTTCTAAATACTATGTAAACTATGAATAGAATAATTAGAAAATTTGGTTATTTGCCGGGCACGGTGGCTCACGCCTGTAATCCCAGCACTCTGGGAGGCCGAGGTGGGTGGATCACAAGGTCAAGAGATCGAGACCATCCTGGTCAACATGGTGAAACCCCGTCTCTACTAAAAATACAAAAAATCAGCTGGGCATGGTGGTGCATGCCTGTAATCCCAGCTACTCAGGAGGCTGAGGCAGGAGAATTGCCGGAACCCAGGAAGTGGAGGTTGCGGTGAGCCAAGATCGCGCCATTGCACCCCAGCCTGGGTAACAAGAGTGAAACTCCGTCTCAAAAAAAAAAAAAAAAAAAAAAAAAAAGAAAAGAAAAAAAGAAAATTTGGTTATTTAAAAAATATTGATGTTTAAGTATATAATTTGTGGGGAAACCTGCATTGCTAAGCAAACAGCTTCAATTCAATTCCCTAATTCCTGGTTTGCTATCAGATTGGTGGCCTAACTGCCCAAAACTGTGGAGGTGTATGCATCCACAGGAGCAGACCTAGTACCACTGAGGGAAGTGGTGTAGTCATGGATCAGGATTTTAATACTGTCCTGAAAAAAATTAGCTATTGAGAGAGTTGGAAGAATGCCTTCCCATAGCATCTAAAGGTGCCATGAATAAAGACGACAGTGACCATTATGATGTTCTATAATAAATGATAAAAACATGCAGATGCATCTAGTCTCTTGCTGTATATATTTACTCATCCATTCCTGCACTCATCCTCCCACCCACCCTTCATTTATCCAGTATTGACCCTTTATCCCTCTATCCACCCCCTCACCCAGTCAAACTCTGGACCAGGCACGTCACCAGTTGTTGGAGGCACAGGCATGAAGCACACAGATTCCTGCTGTGGGCTCCACAGAGTGAATTCTAAAGGTACATATGGCTAATTTTTCACAATTACACACTGTGAGTCTGGAAGATCTTTTGCTCTGGTCCTTCTCCTTTGTGATCAATGGTACCTTTGCCAAAGGGTGTACTGGGAAACCAAGCATGTCCAAAAGGTCAGCCTTTTTGTTGGAAAGTCAAAAGCATTGCCTAAGACAGTGTTTTCCAGTAGAAAATGTGAGCTGAGCCACAGACATAGTTTAAATTTTTTCTAGAAGAGATATTAAAACAAGGCAAAAAAAATCACATGAAGTTAATATATTCATTTAACCCAATATACGCAAAATGTTATGTTAACATGTGATGAATATAAAACTATTGCGATATTTTGCATTCTTTCATATGTTCTAGGTCTTTGAAATGCACTGCTATGTATTTTACACTTACATCTCAACTTGGACTGGTCACATTTCAAATGCTTGGTAGCTACATGAAGCTAGTAGTTACTGTGTCGGACAACACAGCTCTTTGAAAACACTGACCCACTGTTTACAATTTGGGTTTGAGATTATTTTTGGATTAAAGATAATCTTGACTGTTACCTTATTTTACATTTTGGGAAAGGTCTTTTCATTTTGATGCTCTGCGGCCACAGATATTTTGGGATTCATCTGTTCAAACATGTATGAGCACTTATGATGTATACATTGTACGATAAGAAATCAGAGACATTTCTGGTTGAGTCTGAAGCACAGCACAGCCTGATGGTTATGAGTATAGGCTCTGGAGCCAGATTGCCTAGGTATGTAACCTGATTACATCACTTACTGTGTGACCTCAGGATAGGAACTTAACCTCTCTGTGCTTCAACTTCCTCATTTATGACATATAGTTAAGACACATGTATAATAAATAGCATCTTCCTCATCAGGTCACTAAAAAGTTCAAATGAGTCAATATTTACTAATATAAAGTGCTGAACACAGCATTTCTTATGGGGCAAGCACAATAGAGGTGTCTGATAAAATACATTTTAAAAATCTTAAACAATTATAAATGACTATATTTTTCCAACATTGTTTTTTAAGAGAATGACTACTTTGAAGGGAAAACCTCATAGCTCAGAATCAGACTAAAATTCAGAAGACTTGGGTGTCTGCTGAATGTTTGGAAGTAACAATCTGTGTCTCAATTTTCTAATAAAGGCACACTATGTTTACATGACTAATAATTTAAATAAATAGTGGAAATGAATGGGATGCTACACATAAAATACTCTGAAGAATTCTGGTTAATGGTGACCATTCCTACAAAGCCAAGGTATTCTTACTATAACTTAATATAGTTAATGAATGGATATTGCAAATGGCTACGAAGTACACATTTGGTAGGCTCTATTCACAGGGAGAAATGACTATGCTTTCACTTACAATATACAGACACGTTGAAATTTCATTTTAATTTCTGTTGCTGTTATATTTTTCTCCTGACCTTCCTGCTTAGCAGTGCCAGGCCCTCAGTGAGAAGCTCCCGACTCTCATATTGCCTGGCATCCAAAGTACTATCATTCCCATAATTAACAGTGACTGGATACAAATAATTTAATTCTGGGTCAAATGAAAATGAATCAATGGTGCCAACTCCATTTCCTCTCTTTCTAATTTTCTCTAACGAAACAGGGGAGGAAAGTATCTGTTTCTTGGTGTGAGATTCAGTTAGGAAAGTGATGGACAGATGAATAATTGGTGATGTCTTAATCCTCCTTCCCACAAAATACTATTGTCCCCAGGCAGGAAAATTTTTCATTGTACTGAATAAACATTTAAAGTCACACATAATATGTCAGCTGGACATATTTGTGTTTCTAAAAAGATATACTCGTGACTTGGTTTGATGAATTAAGGGGAAAGCACATTTGGAGACAATAAAATATAAACCCAAGTAGATCTCAGTTTAAAACAAGAACTTGGCCAGGTGCAGCAGCTCATGCCTGTAATCCCCACACTTTGGGAAGCCAAGACCAGGAGGATCACTGGAGTCCAGGAGTTTGAAACCAACCTGTACAATATAGGGAGACCTCATTTCTACAAGAAAAATTTAAAAATTAGCTGGGTATGGTGGCATGGCATGCATCTGTGGTCTCAGCTACTCAAGATGCTGAGGCAGGAGCCCAAGAGGTCAAGGCAGCAGTGAGCCACGATAACATCACTGCATTCCAGCCTGGGTGATGGAGCAAGATCCCATCTCAAAAAATGAAATAAAACAAAAAATAAAATAAAGTCTCCTTTAAATGCAGAAACAGTGCTGCTAATGATGCTTCAGCAATGAAATAAGACACAGTAACTGGAAATCTGTGGCATTTTTGATAAAATCAACACAAAGACAGGTAAACCTTGGATTTAGAATGTTCAGTTTATTTCTTTATAGAGTTACAAGTTTAAAATGACTTTAGTTGCAATTTAAGTCCTAGCTGAGCTATTCCTGGTTCCACCACTGCACTTCAATCTGCAAAATGAAAGGTCTATACTCTCTGACCTAGAACTTCTCTTTGTTCTAAAATTCCTAGTAAATGGAGCTGATGGGCAGTTCCTGTACCAATGTGGGGATTCTGCCGGCTGCTGAGGTCTGTATGAATTACGCAGTCCAGAACTGTGGAATTAGGCACGGGATGGATTGAGTGCCTGACTCACTGGGCCCACTGTGAAACAGACCTGAGCTAAATCACCATTGATTACCTGCCCTCCATAAGCCCCTGCTTTGACTGCTTGACCACAGTGACATTTTATGTCTCTTGGAATTAGTGTCAGTTTAGAGCCAGTGTCCACAAGCCCTGAGAAGTCTGATTATTTCCTTTTCTCCATGTGCACTCATTCTGGTAAAGGCCTTCAGTCCCTCTGGGGGAGCTGGGAGAAAGACTAACAATATAAACAGCTGTGTACCAAGACCCTTCCCCAAGGAGGCCCAGCCTCCCCTTCATTCGGTTGGTTCTGGGTCTGTAAACCAGCTCTAGTCTGGGAATGATGGAAGGACCATGACTCTGTCTTTTTGACTCAAGTTAGATTTTCATCCACTTGTCATAGAACTTTTCTACTTACACAAATCTGCTAAGAATTGAGAAAGCTTCCTATCTATTTCACTTCATGATTAACTAGCCAATGCCACAAATGGCTGCAAGTCAGACTATGCTGGCAGCTGCTTGAACTCCACTGTCTTTAACAATAACCACGCCTACCCTGCCATGGGCAATTAAGCCATGTAGAGGAACAGGACCCTTCTAGCCCTTTGGATTTTACATGCTGGTTGAGGAGAGAAAGCAGCACATTAAAAAGTAAATATTTTCAGGCATCTATCGTAAGTGCTGCCAAGGAGACCAAACAGGAAACTATGGCAGACTCACTGGGTGTGTGGTCTCAGGAAATGCCTCTGGGAAGCTGTGAGTGGGAGGACCCTGGTGGAAAGAACCTTCAAAGCAGAAAGGATGGGAAGTACTGCACTCCTAGGAAACGCGTGGACTGTGTGTGTCTGTGGGGTGGGGGTGGGGGTGCTCCGTGCACCAGTGGCCCACAAAAGAAACATTCCCAACATTTTGGAACGTTATTTCATCTAGTTTTTCTCAATTTAAAAACTGGATCAGATAGGGTTGGAGAGAACTGTTTAACTAAGTAGATACAACATGGTGTTTTATTTAAGGTCTGCGGGATAAGAATCTTAATTCTCTGGCTTAAGTTTTAATAAAGAAAGTTTAAATAAAAAGTGAAAATCTAAAACTTCAGCTGCTTCTGTGCTGAGTTCAGAAGTAATAGGAACGAAGGGTTTAAATATGACATGCCTTTGAAAACAAGACGATTTAAATGGAAATTTTCTTATTCATAATTTTATTATTTTTTCCTTCCTCTGTGAGATTCCCAAGCCCTTGTGACCTCACTTCAGGCTCTAATTCTTGGAAGGTGGGGACTGGAAGCTACCTGTCTGTACAGACTGTAAGCAGCTTGAGGTGGGACTTCACTATATGAATGAAAGGCCTTGCATGGTTCCAGTGGGCAGAGTAAGTATTACAATGTTTTTTGAGTTAAATGGGATTGGAGGAAAAAAGACTTGATGAGACCCCTCAGAGATTCAGAGACAGAGTACCCAGATAAACTCTAGAGCTGTTGAGAAACACCCTGGGTTGTGGAGGTAGCACTTCACAAAGCAAGCAACAGTAAAATAGCCTGTATACTTTGGTGAAGAGAAACTGCAATGGTCAATTTCATGTGTTCTTGGCTGGATTAAGGGATACCTAGATGCTGGTGTCTTACTCCATTTTGTTACTATAAAGGAATACCTGAGGTGGGGCAATTTATAAAGAAAAGCGGTTTATTTTGCCATGGTTCTGCTGGCTGGAAGATTGGGCATCTGGTGAGGGCCTCAGGAGGCTTCCACTCAGGGCAGAGGGCAAAGGGGAGCTGGCATGTATAGAGATTACGCAGTGAGAGAGGAAGCAAAAGACAGGGCTGGGAGGTGCCAGGATTGCTTTTAAACAACCAGTTCTCAGGGAACTAATCTATTCATGATAGATCCACCTCCATGACTAAAAACCTCCCACCAGGCCCCACCTCCAACACCAAGGATCAACTATCAACCTGAGATTTGGAAAGGTCAAACGCCCAAAGTCTAGCAGCTAGTAAAGCATTATTTTTGGGTGTGTGTGAGGGTGTTTCCAGAGGAGATTGGCATGCTATTTGGTAAACTGAGTGGGGAAGGTGTGCCCTCAGTGTGGGTGGGCACCATCCAATCAGCTGGGAACCTGCAGAGAACAAAAGGCAGAGGAAATTCGAATTCTCTCTCTCTCGGAGCTGGGACATCCTTCCTCTCCTGTCCTTGGACAACAGATCTCCAGGGTCTCTGGCCTTTGGACTGTGGGACTTGCACTGGCAGCCTCCTGAGTTCTCAGGCCTTCAGTCTTGGAATGAGAGTTATATCATCAGCTTCTCTGGTTCTGGGGCCTTCAAACTTGTACTGAGCCATGCTACTGGCATCTCAGCATTTCTAACTTGCAGGAAAGCCTGCCATGGGACTCTTCAGCCTCCATAATTGTGTGAGCCATTGCCTTAATTACTCTCCTCTCCTATCTACCTACCTATCTATCTACCTATCTATCTAATCTATCCATTCTTTCCCATTGGTTCTGTCTTTCTAGAGAATGCGGACCAATACAGATTTCTTCCCTCATTTTCCTTAATAACTTCATTTCTCAAGTCCTCTCAGCCACTGGATCCCACAAATCTCTGTAGAGGTTTTGCCACCTGGACTAAGGTAACTAAGCTCACATGACTTCCCTCTCAGCCCTGCCCCCAGCCCAGGTACTCACCACTTATTACAGAGATTAACTTGACTTATGCTTCATTTTACTTGCCATATTTTCTCCCAAATCTTTTGTCCCTGTTTAGGCCTTTCTGTTTCTTGCATGGGCAAGATTTGAAATTTAAAAGCCAGAACAGGGTCCCTTTCTGTCTCCTCCCCTGCTGTCACTCTGAGGCAGTCAGCACAGGACAGCTTAGCTAAATATATAGGAGGAGAAATAAAGGAAATAAGAAATGCCAAACTATGAGTGAGTGTTTCTAAACATTATCCTAATTTATCGTCTCTACCTTGTACTTTTTTCCTTTTTTAAAAAAATACATATATATATAATTGCACTTTAGGTTCTGGGGCACATATGCAGAACATGCAGGATTGTTGCATAGGTACATACATGCCAATGTGGTTTGCTGCCTCCATCCCCATCACCTATAACTGTCATTTCTCCCCATGTTATCCCTCCCCAACTCCTTACCTCCCATTGTCCCTCCCCTAGTCCCCCACAACAGACCCCAGTGTGTGATGTTCACCTCCCTGTGTTCATGTGTTCTCACTGTTCAACACCCACCTATGAATGAGAACATGTGGTGTTTGATTTTCTGCTCTTGTGTCAGTTTGCTGAGAATGATGGTTTCCAGATTCATCCATGTCCCTACAAAGGACACGAACTCATCATTTTATGGCTGCATAGTATTCCATGATGTATATGTGCCACATTTTCCTTGTCCAGTCTATCCTCGATGGGCATCTGGGTTGGTTCCAGGTCTTTGCTATTGTAAACAGTGCTACAATGAACATACGTGTGCATGTGTCTTTATAACAGAATGATTTATAATCCTTTGGATATATACCCAATAATGGAATTCCTGGATCAAATGGAATTTCTATTTCTAGGTCCTTGAGGAATCACCACACTATCTTCCACAATAGTTGAACTAATTTACACTCCCACCAACAGTGTAAGAGTGCTCCTATTTCTCCACATCCTCTCCAGCATCTGTTGTCTCCAGAATTTTTAATGGTTACCATTCTAACTGGTGTGAGATGGTATCTTAATGTAGTTTTGATTTGCATTTCTCTAATGACCAGTGATGGTGAGCATTTTTTCATATGTTTGCTGGCCTCATATATGTCTTCCTTTGAAAAGTATCTGTTCATATCCTTCGCCCACTTTTGAATGGGTTTGTTGGTTTTTTTCTTGTAAATCTGTTTTAGTTCTTTGTAGATTTTGGATATTAGCCCTTTGTCAGATGGGTAGATTGCAAAAACTTTTTCCCATTCTGTTGATTGCCAATTCACTCTAATGATGGTTTCTTTTGCTGTGCCGAAGTTCTTAAGTTTAATTAGATCCCATTTGACTATTTTGGCTTTTGTTACCTTGTATTTTTAAAACATCATCTCATTTGACCTTCACACCCCAAGGTAAGAATGCAAAGTCCTAATATCTTTCACAAAAGAAAAATCAGGCAGAAGAGCCTGCATGACTTTCCCAAGATGCCATGATAAAGGGCAGGAGCAGGGCACACCTGGACTTCTTGATTCCCAGCCCCCAGCAGTCCTGACCTGCTGGTTGAAGAATGATTTGTCTGCAGCAGGAATAAGGAGGGTATCAAGAATATATCTAAGTTGTCTCTGCTTTTATGTTGCCCTTAAATTCGCTTCTGGACAGTCCATTAGTTTGGCATATTTTGAAGCCACCACAATGGACCTTTTCTCTACAGACTGCTGGGATGACCATGTCACAACCCAGATTGGTGACTAAAATTGCCACAATAATGTGACAAAAGTCAGGTACTTTTGGGTCTTTAGATATTGCTTAAATTTCCCAAAAAAGATTGCAAACTGAAAGGACTGGAAAATTCAGCACCTCTGCTGTTAGTCTTCTCTTGACAGGCTAGTGGTATTACATCGATAATAAAAGGGAGAAGGAAGCCTGGCCTTTCTTGGTAGCAAGAATGTCTTATCCTATGAACCTACCCACTGAGAAGGTCCTTTAACAAATAGCTCCAAATAACATCTGGTCCTTCCTTCCTTCATTCATTCAATCATTCAACATTTAGGTCTGCTGAAACCCTGTGAGTACATGATCCAAAATCCAAGTCAGTGGCTCATGTATCCAGTCTTACAAGAACTGAGCACCAAGGGGCTTCCCTGTGGAGAAAAAACCCCTCTCCCCTTTCTCCGTTGCTACAAAGCAAATGACTGATTCTGAACATTTTTTTCCAAGAACAAAATACTTTATACTTTTCCAAACTCTCCAGCCATCTTGGTTTACTGAAATACACTGTCTTCACTCTAAGGAAAGTTCCTAAAATTTGTGCAAGTTAGTCCAGTAATTGCTAAGTGCTCACTGTGTGCTGAATGTAGCTATGAGGATCTATGGGAAATGCTACTATACATAATTAAGAAAGACATGCTATAGTCCTCTGACCTCTTTTCACAGAACTGTGTTCTCCCTTGTAGGTTGTGGTGGTGTATCACCAACAACCACAGCTGATAGCTTTTAAAGTTTATAAACTAGCTCTGCTCTCCTCATTTTCTTCATTAATTTCTAAAAATTGTATATTTTCGTACAGATTCATTTTATGTTAGATATCTTCAAAAAATGTCTCTAAGTTCTCAATCATGAATCAAAAATTATATATATATATATATACATATATATTTTTTTCTTTTTTTTAACTTTTCAGTTCAGGGGTACATGTGCAGGTTTGTTAGATAGGTAAACTTGGGTCATGGGGGTTTGTTGTACAGATTATTTTGTCACTCAGGTATTAAGCCTAGTACCCATTTGTTACAAAAATCTTATATTTTTACTAATGTTTTTCTTATTGAAACAAAGTTTCTCATATATTCCTTATTGAGCTATTAGGTTCTTCTATGCTTATGGATTCAATTAGTATAGTAATAAGTGTTTTAAGCGCTTTAAAGAAAATGACTATACCGTCAGCTACACTATACCACTGCATCTGGGTAATGGCACAACTTTTGTTAATTCAACAGAAGTCAGGAACTTACTAAAAGTTATGTCTCAAGGAGGCTTTCTGTCTAGTTAAATATGCCAATTTAACATAGATAAAAAAACAGCATTTATTTGAGACACTCTAATCCTGAATGTAAGAGCACACTCAAATGGTTCAAACCCTTAATTCATTCATAACAGGTAGGACCAGAGCGATTTCCTGCTTAAGTTAAATTTTCAGAAGCATATATGTATGGATATGTTCTACCATAGAAACGGCATTCCATTGAAAACAATACCCATCTTCTAGAAGGAAAACACTAAAACAATCAGCTATGAAAATACAGGTGTGCGTTCCCTTCTCTCCTGGATTTAAAGGTTGATAATTATATTTCTAAGAACCGGCATTGTGGCTTCTAGGGCTGACATGAGGATATGGAAGGAGATATGTGAAGGGATAATTTCCTGCTAATGAGGTTCTCTAGAGTGGAGAATGTGTTCAGTTACAAAGAATAAACACATTACTATAAAATATGAAGGAGAAAACCTTACCCGAATCCAGAAAGTAAGCGACAGAAGAGAAAGAAGCCATAACCTTGGACAAATGAAGAAAGGAAGGCAAAGAATCCGTTGACAGACATGCAAATCAGAAGAGACTGTTTCCTTCCCGCTTTGTCTGCCAGTCCTCCCCAGAAGAATGCCCCCACCATCATCCCGAGGTACACTATGCTGCCTGCAACACACAGAAAACAAAGAAACACATCAGAGATTGGGAGTCAATGACACATGTAACAGCAAGAGAACAAGGAACAAAATACACTCAGCATTTTGCATGGGAAAAATTTCCTTTAAAAATATCACCTTCAGGACACAGTAATCTGCTTTCAAGTTGAAGAGTAAGCTCTGTGGGCTACCGTCAGCCATGACCAATTGTATGGGCTGATGAGAAGTCATTTCCTTTACCATTGCATGTACAAGAAGACCAAATGGTCACGTTCCAGTCCATTATTGTGGGGATGGGTACACAGCAGACAGGTAAGAGAAATCACCATACAGAGCCATCCTTGCATGTGACCCACAGTCAAGTTACCTTTGGTCCAAATGACCAGCCTAGCACCATGACAGGGCCAAGATGGGAGACCAAGTGAAGGGCTCCCAGGCCACAGTGGATCCTCCAGACTGCTTCAAATCTGTGCCTATAGCTAATGACCTGGGCCAATGCCAGACTCTCAAGAACCCTCTAGAGGACTCCATGGGTTCTTACTCCGTGGTCCCTCCTAGAAGCCCTTGCTTTTGTGGGAGTTAGGAAAGGTGAATTTAGAGATTACACGAGTTAATTTTAAAATAGTTTCTAACTTTGCCCGTAAGAGAAGACTCTTTCTTGGAGTCAGGGGGTGAAAGAAAGAAAAGGACTTTAGTATGATGGGAAATAATAAATTTATCATGGTTGGCTTTGGTCCCTAAGGGCAACAAATGGAAAATCCAGAGTCAGATAGATATTGCTCTTGTCTTGATATATTACATACTTGAATTTTCTAATATACTTTCTTCTAAAGAAAACAGACCTTCGCCAATGATGGTTAAGAATTTTCACCTGAATTAACCATGTGGTCACATTTTATCTGAGGAAAAGGAAAAGTGAAAAGAATAAAAACAAAAAAATAGAAAAGCAGACCTGCCGTAGGCCCTGCCAGAATCTTTCTCAGGATGGAATAATATTCCATGTGGCAAATGTTAGTTCAAGAGGGTTTGTACCAGGGTGCAAAATGTCTAGGGGAGATGGTGTAAATAACAAACTAAGGTTTTTTTTTTTTGAGACAGAGTTGCACTCTTGTTACCCAGGTTGGAGTGCAACGGCGCGATCTCGGCTCACCGCAACCTCCACCTCCTGGGTTCAGGCAATTCTCCTGCCTCAGCCTCCTGAGTAGCTGGGATTACAGGCACGTGCCACCATGCCCAGCTAATTTTTTGTATTTTTAGTAGAGACGGGGTTTCGCCATGTTGGCCAGGATGGTCTCAATCTCTTGACCTCGTGATCCACCCACCTTGGCCTCCCAAAGTGCTGGGATTACAGGCTTGAGCCATCGTGCCCGGCCATCAAACGAAGGTTTTTTTGTATCTGGAAGTGGCACTAAGGAAACTGCTACTTCGTCTGTTTCTATTTCTACTTTTTCTGATGCTTTACCCAAGAATCATTTTCAAAGGCACATTCAAGATACTCTGCAGCATTTAAGTAAAAATGTAAAAAAACCACTAGTTTGTTTTTTGCTTTAGATTAGTTTGGGAACTATCTTAAACATTTACCCTAAAACTAGTTTGGTAAACACACAGTTAATGAAGCAATATGGAAAAAAAACTCTTGGCAAGGTTTCATGACCCTCACATCAATAATGCAGGGATGCTGTTTTGCAGATAGCTGAGTACACTCAGCTACAGTGAATGGTGAATGTTGTGAGCAATTGTAAAAGAAGACAAAATAAAAGCTGTCTTTATTTAGACTGGGGTACTACAGAGAATGGGGTGGTCAACCTTTGCTTGGGTGTGGAGGGTATATTTTTCTCTTTACTATGGTGCTGACTATGCACAGATCATCCTTCTCAATAGAGATTACTCATATCATGAGAGCCAGTGCGTGTCCAGGAGACAATTTAGAGAATGTATCGGTGCGGCATGAGGGATTCCAAAAGCAGAAGGATTCACCCAGGGAAATGCCTATGTAGCAGATCTCTTATTTATAGCATCAGAGGCTCAAGTTTGTCACTCATGCCTCTCAGAAGATAACCACTAGCTAAGCTTCTTTATAAGAATATCTATGTACTTCAAAATGCCTACAAATCAGAAAGTGAGCTTTTATAGATCAGGAGTGGCCTGTGGCTGCTGTGATCTAAAGACTTGGGAGCCTTTCTTAAAGCTCCAGCCCTGGGAACAAAGCTTCCCCCATCCCCTTCTTACATCCTTCAGAACTGCTCCGCCCCCCGTCCCCTTAGCCCCAGAGCCCTGTGGTAAGCCACCATGATGGCAACAGTAAACTAAGACCTCATGTGGTCCACCTGAATTATCTGACTACAGAAAGCATGGGCAACACGGAGACAAGCTGTCTGCATTCAATCAATAACCACGTATGATCTTTTAATGGTAATAGTAAACAGCCCCTGCTACTACTTTCACTGAGTGAGCATCTGTTTGTGCCAGGCACTCTTTGAGGAGCATTCCATATGTTGGTTCACTTAATCCTCATCACAGTCCTGAAAAGTGACTATTATTAATCCATTTTACAGATGAGGAAACTGAGGCTCAGAGAGATTATTCAACTTGATCTAACAGATACTGAGTGGCTAGCCAGGGTTGTGAAATGATGTTTCTCTGACTTGGAGGTGTTTCTCAGGGCTGATATTCCATTGCACCAGGCTCAACTGCCCTGGTCCCATTCAATGGGAAATCCTGGACTTGATCCAGCAACTGAAGAGTTAAAACCTGATGATACAGGGTAATGCTTAGAGCTATAAACATGTTATTTTGATCCCCTGGCTATCCTGGCTATCCTTGTTATTAATTATTTTGAATATTGCCACTGTTCTTTCTACCAAGCTCAACTTGGGAACCCCTGTTATGTGCAAACCAGGAACCAGGTGATGTGAAGCAAGGTCATTTTTTTTTTTTAAGATGGGGGTTTCACCATGATGGCCAGGCTGGTCTTGAACTCCTGACCTCAGGTGATCCACCCACCTCAGCCTCCCAAAGTGCTAGGATTACAGGCGTGAGCCACCGCACCCGGCTTGTGCAGCAAGGTCTGTAGCTGGGTGTTAGTTTCTGCTTGAGCTCAACCCTGCTGTGTTTAAAGATCTGAGATCCTGGGGCAATGCAGGTTAACCAAGATCCCTACTGCTCCCTAGACTATCACCATCCACTGCTTTCTGCATTCCTCCTACCACCCTGTCCCTGAAGGCATTTGAACTTTCAGACTCATGAGAGGGTAGGATTTATAGTCTGGGGAAAGTGGCTTATCAAAAACTAAGGCAGTGAAACATTCATGGCCTCCTGGGATCATATGATCAGGACAGAACCACGCAGAAATGTAAACTCATGTACCTGTGCTCCAAGTCATTGCTTCCTACTCTGTCAGGATGGCTTAAGGAGTTCATAAGTCAGAGAAGGGCACAGAGAGACACAAAACAAAATGAGCTCAAGCCTAGCTATGTTGTGTGTACCCCAACAGCAATGTAAATGGGAGCCAAGGGGCGGGAGTTGGCCACTCGTGGTTTCTGGGAAGATTTCACTAACAAGAAAACATCAGTGGAGAATCCGAAGGGTAAGAAAGATTTCAAGGTGGTATTAAATTCCTCCCAGACTGACATGGTTAGCATAAAAAATGTCACGTCAAACTGTATATTTAATTGCACTCTGTTTAAAAATATTTTTAAGATCTAAAGGTAGTAATCTTTTGTGACTACACTTAATTTGTATTGAAAATTGAACTGTTCCATTGGGCATACTATGGAAAGAATTAATCCAACCCAATAGCTTGAGACAAACACTGCACAATTAGAATCTTCAATTGTGGATTGTGTGATCTAATTAAAGCCAAACCTTTGAATGTTGGCAAAGGCATCAGGTGAGTAATTGTAATCACTCTGGGATTGTCAGAATATAAACTGTATTTCCTTCCCTGTTTGCATTCACTTTTCCTATTTAGCTTCGCAGTGTTATAAAACGGGGAGTCCTTGAAAACTCAGAGCAGAGATCACGTTGTGGACCATCGCCAGCCTTCTCTGCTGTCTGCGCCTTGAGATGCTGCAGATGGGTTGACTTAAAAGGCATCTTCATCCAAAGCCTTTCATTTTACAAGTGAGAAAACCAAGGTTGTCAGAAGCCAGAACTTTTAGATCCTCACTTCTCAAAGTATGACCCCTCAACCAGTGACACCAGTCACCCATCCCCTGCCCCAGGGAGTTTACTGGAAACGTAGACTCTCAGGCTCCACTCCAAACTCACTGACTCAAAGTCTGCATTTGAACAAGACCCCCAAGCGATCGGTATCCATCTTAGAATCTGAGAGTGCTTTCCAATAAAACAGACAGTCTTTCTAATACATTTTTAACTTAAAGTTTGTATTTATTTAGTGCATGTTTGAGGGGAGGAGACGAAGGCTACAGAATATTTTATCTCCAAAGATGTGAAACAGGTAAGACCTGCTAGATAAGCTGGAGCTCTCAAAAGGGCAAGCAGGAGCTGTGGACTTAGAAGCTGTCACCTCCTCGGGACCTGCCTTCCTTAGAACTAGAGACAGACCTTGCACTCAATTCCAGGACAGCGATGTTAAAAGAGGCCAGGCTGTGATTCCTGTATGCTTTCATGAATTTAATGAAGACTTTAATTCAGCTGGACTTTCAGGAGGTTGAACCTGACCTGAGAAATAAACTCAACCTACTCTTCCTACCTCAGTTTTGGTGAAGGCCATTCCTGGCCAGTCCAGCCTCTTAATCTTTCAGAAGATGACAGAAAGACCTCACGGATGACTTCCTCATTAAGTTATTTTCTGACATAAAGGCTGGTTTCATTTTATTTAATCATACCCTCATTTCCCCTGATAAAGATCACATTTACATTTCTGTCTCTTTGCTAAGCTGCTTTTGATTCTTTCTGACAGTCCCTAAGGGGACACGTCTTTCCCCACTAACACCATTTAAACCATATTCTAATAAAACAGAACAGTTTTAGGAAATGCTATGTAGTGTTTTTCTCATAGCAACTTTTAGCCCATCGGTTTTTAAAAATTGTTTTAAGCACTTCAGTTATCCATGGCTAATGCATTACTTTAGAATTCTTTGCACCATTTATTTATAAACTGATTTTCAATGAAAAACATTCTATATTGGTATTCTGAATTGATTGATGATAAAGCTTGGGTCTGTGTTCCTGCCCAAATCTCATGTCAAACTGTAATTCCCAGTGTTGGAGATGGGGCCCAGGAGGTGATTATGTCGTGAGTGTAGAGTTCCCTTTTGCTTTTCTTGTGATAGTGAATGAGTTCTCACAAGATCTGGTTGTTTATAAGTGTGTAGCACCTTCCTCTTCTCTCTCTTCTTTCTGTTCCAGGCATGTAAGACAGCCTGCTTCCCCTTCTTTCTCCTCCTTCTGTTCCAGACATGTAAGACATGCCTGGTTCCCCTCTGTCTTCCATTAGGACTGTAAGTTTCCTGAAGCCTCCTCAGCCATGCTTTCTGTACAGCCTGCAGAACTGTGAGCCAATTAAATCTCTTTTCTTTATAAATTACTCATTCTCAGGCATTTCTTTATGGCAGCGCAAGAATGGACTAGGACAGAAAATTGGTACGAAAAAGTGGAGGATTGCTATAAGGACATCTGAAAATGGGGAAGCAGTGTTGGAACTGGATATGGGCAGAGGTTCGAACAGTTTGGAGGGCTCAGAAGAAGATGAGATGAGGGAAAGTGTGGAACTTCCTAGAGGCTTTACAAATGGTTGTGACCAAAAGTCTGATAGCAATAAGGACAGTGAGTTCCGGGCTGAGGAGGGTCTCAGATGGAAATGAGGAACTTATTGGGAACTGGAGTAAGGGTCACTCTTGCTATGCTTTAGAAAAGAGACTGGTGGCATTATGCCTCTGCTCTAGGGATATGTGGAACTTTGAACTTGAGAGAGATGATTTTGGATATCTGGTGGAAGAAATTTCTAAGCCGTAAAGCATTCAAGATGTGGCCTGGCAGCTTTTTTTTTTTTAATTTTTATTTTCCCACAGGTTATTGGGGTACATGAGTATTTTGTTACATGAGTAAGTGCTTTAGTGGTGATTCCTGAGTTTTTGGTGCACCCATTACTGGAGCAGTATACACTGCACCACATTTACAGTCTTTTATCCCTCGCCCCGCTCTCACTCTTCCCCATAAGTCCCCAGAGTCCATTGTACCTTTTTATGGCTGAGTAGTATTCCATCAAATATATATATACCACACTTATATTTATATGAATGAGCAAAGTAATGACTCCAAACTGGGATTTATATTTAAAAGGGAAGCAGAGTATAAAAGTTTAGAAAATTTGCAGCCTGGCTATACTGTAGCAAAGAAAAACTCATTTTCAGGGGTGGGAATTAAAGCAAGCTGCAGAAATTTACATAAGACGAGTTGATTGCTAATAGCCAAGACAATGGGGGAAAAGGCTTCAAAGGCATTTCAGGGATCTCCATGGTGGCCCCTTCCACCAGAGATCTGGAGGCCTAGGAGGGAAGAATGGTTCTGTGGGCCTGTGCCAGGCCCAGGGCTTTGCTGCCCTGCGCAGCCTCAGGACACTGCTCCCTGCATCCTAGGTGCGCCACATCCATCTGTGGCTCAAAGGGTCCTAGGTACTCAGGCTGTGCTTCAGAGGGTGCAAGCTGTAAGGCTTGGCAGTTTCCATGTGCTATTAAGCCTGTGGGTGTGCAGAGTGCAAGAGTTGAGGCTTGGCAACCTCTGCCTAGATTTCAGAAGATGTGTGGAAAAGCCTGGATGTCCAGGTAGAAGTCTGCTGCAGAAGTGGAACCATCATTGAGAACCTCTACTAGGGCAGTGCAAAGGGGAAATGTGGGGTTGGAGACCCCACACAGAGTCCCCACTGGGCCACTGCCTAGTGGAGCTGTGAGAAGAAACCTACCATTCTCCAGACCCCAGAATGGTAGATCCACTGACAGCTTGCACTGTGTGCCTGGAAAAGCCATGGGCACTCAATGCCAGCCCTTGAGAGCAGCTATGGGGGCTGAGCCCCGCAGAACCACAGGGGTGGAGCTGCCCAAGGCCTTTGGAGCTCATCACTTGTATCAGTGTGACCTGGATGTGAAACATGGAGTCAAAGGAGATTATTTTGGAGCTTTAAAATTTAATGACTCTCCTGCTGGGTTTTGGAATTGCAGGGGTATGTAGCTCATTTCTTTTGGTTGGTTTTTTTGGTTTTGGAATGACAGTGTTTATCCAATGTCTTTGCCCCCAATGTATCTTGGAGGTAACTAACTTGTTTTTGGTTTTATAGGCTCATAGGTGGAAGGCATTAGCCTGGTCTCAGATGAGACTTTGTACTTTTGAGTTAATGCTGGAATGAGTTAAGACTTTGGGAGACTGTCGAGAAGGCATAATTGTATTTTGAAATGTGAGAAGGACATGGGATTTGAAAGGTGCCAGAGGCAGAATAATAAGGTTTGAGTCTGTGTCCCTGCCCAGATCTCATGTCAAATCATAATCACTAATGTTGCAGATGGGGCCTGGTAGGAGGTGACTGGATCATGGAAGATTTCTCCTTTGCTGTTCTTGTGATAGTCAGTGAGTTCTTTTGAGACCTGGGTGTTTAAAACTGTGTAGCACCTCCCTGTTCTCTCTATTCCTTCTGTTCCAGACATATAAGACATGCCTACTTCTCCTTTGCCTTGCACCATGATTGTAAGTTTCCTGAGGCCTCCCCAGCCATGCTTCCTGTATAGCCTGCAGAACTGTGAGCTAAGTAAACCTCCTTTCTTCATAATTTAGTCTGTCCAGGGTATTTCTTTACAGCAGCGTAAGAATTGACTCATACAATTGGTAATATCCATGAGGTGACAATCACAATCACTTTTTATATGGGGACCTTCTTAGGCTAAAACAAAATTTTTGAGTCAAAGAAAAATAAAAATTGATTTTTGTTGAATGACAAGAACATTTCTGGAAATCACTGAAAAGAATAATATGGACTGTCACATTAAATAAGGCTTTATTACCCAAATTATGCTTTATATCTTTTTAGACGTTATTATTCCTTTCACAAGAAGCAGGTGCATTTATTTTCCCAAAGGTAGTATTTCTTCCACAGATCTGAGGTACGTCCACAGTAGAGGCCCACTAATATACAATCTCTCCTTGACCAAACTCTAGTCTTTGGACTTCTCTTCTGAACTAGATTATGATGTGTGGACTTTTATGTTCATTTCTACATTGCCCAATTTTAGCAAGAATCCTGCCAAGTCAGTTTAGCCTGAACCCCTGACTCTAGATAGCTGGTTGTCTTCAACATCTGACCAGATTCCCCATTCTCCCCCATCCCCGAGACAAGGTCTGATCACCCTGGTCTGTCTTCAGCAAGAATCCAGTTAGGTCAGTTTACCCAAAATCTCCTTTACCCCCATGTTTCCTCTTGGTCATTTGCTGATGAGATTGGGCACGTTCAGGGTGGTTTGGCTGTAGACCCCCTCTTGGTAATTTTCTATCCATTAACTCTCCCATCCTGATCCTTGACTCTAAATTCACACCTTTCCTTTTCATATTAGGAGTTGAGCCTGATCTCTCTTCTCTACTGCAGAACCTATTGCAGTGGTCCCTACATCTGTTGTGATGGTTCTGAATAAAGTCTGCCTTACTGTGCTTTAACAACCATTACCAATAATTTTCCCTCTAATATTCCTTGGCCAGTTTTCATTTTATCAACTCAGTAAAGTAACCAACCCTCCCACAACCACATCAAGAACCATCACTTGAAGTGTTTTCCCTTCTCTCACCCATCTTCCTTCTGCTTCCATGAGCAGCACTTCATGCTTTGCAAGAGTTGGCTATGTTTGCACTCAGCTTGTTTATGCCAATTCTGTTTGTTATTAATTATGTATTTAATTTAATACAAATCACATAAAAATAAAATGAGTGTGAAAGGAAATGGGGCTATTTCTATGAAAGTGAATGTAAGAAAGACTTAGGGAAGATGACTTGCAAAAGAAAATCACTGCAATTTGAGCAATACAACTGTAAAAGATTGAGAAAAATCATTAAGATGAGGATCTTATGCTCAGATTGTGGCACAGGTGTCTTTAAGGTCTCATTCCACTTTAAAGAAACTTAAGACTAAAAATCAAAGCCACAGAATAACTAGTAATGCAAAGAAAACAACGGGGAACTCATTTGAAGAGCCCATCTCAAAGGAAAAGTTTCTAACTCTGCATCCAAAGATGGTCAAACAAATGTACGCTTATATTTAAACCCCCACGTTTACATACATATTTATATTTTGCATGTTTTCCTGTTTTTGCCAACTTTTCTACTAACCAACTAATTACCAGACCTAATTTAGTCAGGTAAGGGGTTTCTACCATGCCTCTGAAGACCCCTAAAGATATGCTTTGTGCTTAAAGAAATCAGGTTTGTATAAGCCACTGGAATAGTCACTGAAAATTGGTTTTTCTGATTACTAAAGGCAACACTAAAAATGATACCTTCTTAAAGTCAATTCTAGCACTCACAGTCCCCCTCTCTCCTATTTCCTCTAAGAAAGAGTCTTTTTTTTTTCATTTTATATTAGAAAAATCCCTGGAGTGAGGGTCAAGGAGCCCTGGACTAGTTCTAATCTCCCTCTAACTAGACTTAAGATCTCAGGCCAGTCTTCTAGCTTCCTCCTGTGTCAAATGCTTGCTTTAGGTTAGATGTTGGGTCACTTAGTCCTGCAAAACTGGCCCAGTCTTTTCTTTCTGTCTGCATGGGGGTAGGAGTGGGGTGTCTCTCTCCCTCGTTGGCTTCTTATGGACACTCCTCATCCACCTACTGATGTGTAAGCTTTCACAGCTGCTGCCCTGTTGTCCCTGCTCCTGGAACCCCAAAATGGTTGGCTGAGTGTGATCTTCCCTTGGCCAGACTCCATCAGAGTCCATAGAAGGCTGACTCCAGGGGCCACTGTTTTTCTCCAGCTGTCCCTGCCCCCACCCAAGATGCTAAGTAGGCTGTAACATCTCCTTGTTATCCACAATTTGCTATTTCTTATCATAACTGGTTGCAAATTCTGTGTCTGAATTACAAATGACAGCATGAAATCTTCAGTACTTGTTCTATTAAATTCTTCCATTAAAAGTGCTGAGAAGTGAACCCATTATTAAAGCAATGGGGGTTGAGATGGGGCGTTATTTTTGTAAATCAAATGCAGTATCCTTAATCTTCATTCTACTACCATTTACCACTGTAAACATTGGGTCAGATAGCAAATAGTCAAGAGCTTGGGCTCTTAAAACAGATGGCTTAGATCTGAACCCTTGCTCTACCAGTTCCTGGCTGTGTGATCTAGAGTTACTTAATTTCCTTGTGCTGTCTCAGTTTTCTCCTCGTATAGTGGGGCTAATAACAGTACCTACTTTACATGCTTTTGAGAGATTAAATGAGATATAGTGCTTAGCACTGTGTAAAATATACAGTTGTTCAATAAGCAATACTATCATTATTTTTGAGACAGAGTCTTACTCTGTCACCTAGGTTAGAGTGCAGTGATCTTGGCTCACTGCAACCTCTGTCTCCCAGGCTCAAGTGATCCTTCCACCTCAGCCTCCCAAATAGTTGGGACTACAGGTGCGTGCCACCACATCCAGCTAATTGTTTTTGTATTTTTGGTAGAGATGGCGTTTCACTATGTTGTCCAGGCCTGGTCTCTAACTCCTTAGTTCAAGCAATCCACCTGCCCTTAGCTCCCAAAGTGCTGGGATTACAAACCTGAGTCACTGCACCTGACCAACAATTATTAATATTACTATTGGCATCAGGTAAAGAGGAAAGTGAAGAAATAAAATAGCGATGGAAAAGAAAAAGCAGGAAAAAAAGAAGATGGCTCTGGAATGATAGAAAAAGTGAAATGACAACTTTTGATCTTCCTTAAGTTCTGAAAAGAAGACACCTGAAACAGCACTGAAAGAGTAATCTAATTTTCTAAATCCCAAAGACATTTTTTTTTTTGCAATTTGAAACTCTTTAAATACATAATTAATAGGTTTCTAGAACTGGTCCCTCACTTTGTTCAATTACTATTTTCAGTAGTCAGAGGTAGGGGCCATTATGTGTTCAAAAGCATCTATGGGCTTTCACAAAATCAAATAAAAGCAAAGAAAGTAATAATGTCAAAGGCATATGTACAAAGTGGGGGAAAACCTTTCTAATTTGCATGAGAGAATATTTACAACAGAAGTCAGCTCATCTTAGCTAGAAAGAACTGTAAATATCAGATGCAGTCTATAGGACATCTCTGACTTTTACATTCAGAGTCTGACATTTAAGTTTGCCGGTCCAGGCAGAGACTGAACATGGACAGATAATGCCATGTCAAGCAATAGTGCTCCTTGTTACCTAAGTTCACCTGAGTAATAAAAAGCACAGGCAGGAACAGTTTGGAGGGCTCACTCCAGCACTTTTCCTGAATCCAATGAGCAAACTGTAGAAGAGTCCTAATATCCATTCTCTAATGTCGTTCCTCAAATGGCTGCTGTACAACATGCCCATTGGACAAGGGAAGAGACAGTACAGTGTTTTGTGCATGTATGGCTCTGCAGCACCTCCACCCATGGTATTTGAAACTATTTTTAAAAAGTCTTAGAGATCAAGAACATTAAAGCGAGTCACTTTGTGGTGTACCATAGACATCATGTATCAGTTCAACACCAATGGGATCCCCATCTCTTGCAATGTTCTCCCACTCCAAGTTCTTTGCAGAGGGAGAATGGTGGTGATATGCTTTGGCTCTGTGTCTCAACCCAAATCTTACCTTGAATTGTAATAATCCCCATGTGTCAAGAGCAGGGTTAGGTGGAGATAACGGAATCCCTGTTCTTGTGATAGTGAGTGAGTTCTCACAAGATCTGATGGTTTTATAAGGCGCTTCCTGCTTCACTAAGCACTTGTTCTCTCTCCTCCTGTCCTGTGAAGAGGTGCCTTCCACCATGATTATTAGTTTCCTGAGACCTCCCCAGCCCTGTGGAACTGTGAGTCAATTAAAGGATTTTTTTTTTTTTTTTTTTTTTGAGACAAGGTCTTGCTTTGTTGCCCAGGCTGGAGTGCAGTGGCACAACCTTGGTTCACTGCAACCTCCACCTCCCAGGTTCAAGCCATTCTCTTGCCTCAGCTTCCTGAGTAGCTGGGATCACAGGTATATGCCACCATGCCCGGCTACTTTTTGTATCCTTAGTGATGGGGTTTCACTATGTTGGCCATGCTGGTCTCAAACTTCTGACCTCAGGTGATCGGCCCACCTCAGCCTCCCAAAGTGCTGGGATTACAGGCATGAGCCACTGAGCCCAGCCACTCTCTTTTCCTTATAAATTACTCAGTCTCAGGTATTTCTTCATAGCAATGTAAGAATGGACTAATACAGTAAATTGGTACTAGGCAATGAAGCACAGCTCTAAAGATACTAAAAAATGTGGAAGCTACTTTGGAACTGGGTACCAGCCAGGGGCTGGAACAGTTTGGAAGGCTTAGAAGAAGACAGGAAGATGTAGGAAGGTTTGGAACTTCCTAGAGCTTGTTAAATGGCTTTGATCAAAATGCTGATAGTGATATGGACAATGAAGTCCAGGCTGAGGTGGTCTCAGATGAAGATGAAGAACTTCTTGGGAACTGGAGTAAAGGTCACTCTTGCTATGCAAAGAGACTGGTGGCATTTTGCCCCCTTCCCTAGAGATCTGTGCAGCTTTGAACTTGAGAGAGATGACTTAGGGTATCTGGTAGAAGAGGTTTCTACACCACAAAGTGTTTGAGAGGAAGCAGAGTATAAAAGTTTGAAAAACTTGCAGCCTAATGATGTGATAGAAAAGAAAAACCCATTTTCTGGGGAGAAATTCAAGCCTAGTGCAGAAATTTGCCTCAGTAACAAGGAGCTGAATGTTAATCACCAAGGCAATGGGGAAAATGTCTCCAGGGCATGTCAAAGAACCTCATGGCAGCCCCTCCCATCACAGGCCTGGAGGCCTAGGAGGGAAAAATTGTTTCATGTGTGGGGGCCCAGGGCCCCCCTGCTCTCTGCAGGATGGGGACATGATGCTCTGAATCCCAGCTGCTTCAGCTCCAGCTGTCGTTAAAAAAGGCCAGAATATAGATCAGGCTATTGCTTCAGAGGGCACAAGTCCTAAGCCTTGGTGGCTTACATGTGGTGTTGGGCCTAGGGATGCACAAAAGTCAAGAATTGAGGTTGCCTAGATTTCAGAGGATGTATGGAAACTCCTGAATGTCCAGGCAGAAGTTTGCTGCAGGAGCAAAGCTCTCATGGAGAACCTCTGCTAGGGCAGTGAGGAAGGGAAATGTGGGATACAAGCCCCCACACAGAGTCTCCACTGTGGTACTGCCTAATAGAGCTGTGAGAAGAGGACCACCATCCTCCAGCCCCCAGAATGGTAGATCCACCAACAGCTTACACCAGGTGCCGGGAAAAGCTGCAGACACTCAATGCCAGCCCATGAAAGCAGCCAGGAGGAGGGCTGGAACCTGCGAAGCCACAGAGACAGAGCTGCCTAAGGCCATGGGAGCCCACCTCTTGTATCAGTGTGACCTGGATGTGAGACATGGAATCAAAGAAAATCATTTTGGAGCATTAAAGTTTAACTACTGCCTTATTGCATTTTGGACTCACATAGGGCCTGTAGCCCCTTTGTTTTGGCTAATTTCTCCCATTTGGAATGTGTGTATTTACCGAATGCCTATACCTCCATTGTATCCAGGAAGTAACTAACTTGTTTTTGATTTTACAGGCTCACAGACAGAAGGGATTTGCCTTGTCTCAGATGAGACTTTGGACTTGGACCTTTGGGTTAATGATGGAATGAGTTAAGACTTTGGGGGGACTGTTGGAAGGGTATGATTGTGTTTTGAAATGTGATGACATGAGATTTGGGAGGGGCTTGGGATGGGATGACACACTTTGGCTCTGTGTCACCACCCAAATCTCACCTTAAATAGTAATAGTCCCCACATGTCAAAGGTGGGAGTAGGTGGCAATAACTCAATCAAGGGGGTGGTTTCCTTCATGCTGTTCTCATAATGGTGAGTGAGTTCTCATGAGATCTCATGGTTTTACGAGGAGCTTCCTCACTTTGCTCAGCATTCATTTTCTCTCCTGCTGCCCTGTGAAGAGGTGCCTTCTGACATGATTGTAAGTTTCTTGAGACCTCCCCAGCTATGCAGAACCATAAATCAATTAAACCTCTTTTCTTTATAAATTACTCAGTGTTAGGTATTTCTTTATAGCAGTGTGAGAAGGGATTAATACAAGTTGTAATAGACTAAACCCAATCTTCAATAATCCCAATCACTGACCCAGCAAATGAAGCAGGTGATCATTAATTCCATAGCTTTTGCTTGAGCTCCTGCTATAAACCAGGCATCTTGAAAGGTATGAGTGGAGGGAGGGAGGAGAGGTCCATAAACATAAACAGGACATGGCTTTCACTCTCCAGCAGATCACAGCTTAGTGCAGCGAGGTTTCAGATTCTGGCTGCTCATTAGAACCATCTGAAGAGCTTTAGAAAAAACAAAACACTGATGCCAGGCCACACCCAGAGGTTCCTTATGTATTATTTGCCATTTCTTCTCTCTCCAAGAGGCAATGTGAAGCTTAACACCAAGGTTCTGGCATAGGGTTCAGATGAAAATATTTTTTAAAAGCTTTCCAAGCAATTCTAATATGAAGCTGGGGCTCTGAATCTTTGGTTTCCTGGAAGATTAAAAACATGCAAAAAGTAATTACCACAAAATGAAACACGTGCTATAATTAAGGTCAGTACATTATGCTTAAGGGGAAAAACGAAAAGACTACTTAATTAGTTCTAGAGAATTCTGAAAAGCCTCACATAGAGGGTGATGGTTGTACTGGGTTTTGAATAATGAATAAGAGGCCTCCAAGTAAAAGGCACTCTCTGAAGAAAGTTCCAAAGGAGGGAAGAATATCATCTTCAAAGGTTTGGAGGTGTGTCAGAGCACAGCACACTAAGACTCTAGGTAGTTCAGGATAGACAAAATGTGGAATTCATGGGTGTGGGGAGAGTGGCAAGAGAGAAGCCTGGAGGAGAAATTGGAGTCAACCCGAGGAATTGGGATTTATCCTTTGGGCAACTGAAAAACAGACCAGATATTATCTGTACCTGAAAATATCATTTTAGCAACTGTGTAGGGCAGGTGTCCCCAAACTATGGCCCGCGGGCCGCATGCGACCCCCTGAGGCCATTTATCCGGCCCCCCGCCACACTTCAGGAAGGGGCACCTCTTTCATTGGTGGTCAGTGAGAGGAGCACAGTATGTGGCGGCCCTCCAACGGTCTGAGGGACAGTGAACGGGCCCCCTGTGTAAAAAGTTTGGGGGCCGGGCGCGGTGGCTCAAGCCTGTAATCCCAGCACTTTGGGAGGCCGAGGCGGGTGGATCACGAGGTCAAGAGATCGAGACCATCCTGGTCAACATGGTGAAACCCCGTCTCTACCAAAAATACAAAAAATGAGCTGGGCATGGTAGCGCGTGCCTGTAATCCCAGCTACTCAGGAGGCTGAGACAGGAGAATTGCCTGAACCCAGGAGGCGGAGGTTGTGGTGAGCCGAGATCGCGCCATTGTATTCCAGCCTGGGTAACAAGAGCGAAACTCCCTCTCATAAAAAAAAAAAAAAAAAAAAAAAAAAAAAAAAAAAAAAGTTTGGGGACGCCTGGTGTAGCGGATAAACTGCAAGGAGGAAAGATGGAGAGATGGGGAGGGTAGAGGGGGTGATATGCTTTGGATATTTGTCCTGCCCAAATCTCATGCTACTTGCAATTTAATACTAGATTTGGGTGGCCTTGAGAACACAAACCCCAGTGCTGGAGGTGGGGCCTGGTGGGAGGTGTATGGATCATGGGGGTGGATCCTTCATGGCTTGATGCTGTCTTGCTGGGTGCAGTGGCTCACACCTGTAATCCCAGCACTTTGGGAGGCCGAGGCAGGCAGATCACCTGAGGTCAGGAGTTTGAGACCAGCCTGGCCTACATGGTGAAACCCCATCTCTACTAAAAATACAAAAAAAAAAAAAAATTAGCCAGACATGGTGGCAGATCCCTGTAATTCCAGCTACTCAGGAGGCTCCATTAAACCTGGGAGGCAAAGGTTGCAGGGAGCCAAGATCACACCACTGCACTCCAACCTGGGCAACAAGAACAAGAATCTGTCTTGACAGGAAAAAAAAAAAAAAAAGATTGTAGGTTCTCATGAGATCTGGTCATTTATGTGGCACCTTCCCCTACACTCTCTCTCGTGTTTTCACCATGTGATATGCCTGCTCCCCACCTCACCTTCTACCAAGATTAGAAGCTTCCTGAGGCCTCCTCAGAAACAGATGCCATTCTGCTTTCTCCACAGCCCGCAGCATCAAGAGGCAATTGACCCTTTCTTCATAAATTACTCGCTCTTGGGTATTTCTATACAGCAAGGCAAGAATAACCTCGCACAAGGAGGGAGAAGGGCTAGCAGAACTAGGGGAGGTCACTGAGTCTCCTGAAGTGCCTGGAGCACAGAATTTCAGGAGGCTTCACTCTCAGGTGCTGGCCCTGAATGTGCACAACTCTGAGAGTGAGTGCTTTCTTTCATCTGGCACCCCAGGCACCTTGCGCTCCTCTAGTCCTGACCCTGGAAAAAAGACCAGCTGAAGGAACATCCCTGAGCAGATAATTCCAGTAGGCCAGGGAAGAAACGATGGCCACCTGGTAAGGCTGGGAAAAGAGAGCAGGCTTGGAGAAGAGAGAAAAGGCGGCAAGTATTTTAAGTTATCAGAGTTCATAGCTGTTGTAAACTGACAGGTGAGGCAAGGAAGAGCTGAAGTCGACATTAAGGATTCCAGTTTGGGATAGGTTATAACAAAATTGATAAAGAAAGGAAATATAAGAGGAGGGTAGGCCTCGGGGGCATGTCTTAAATAAGTGGGGAAGATGTTCACATTGGAAACCCTATTCTGCTCTAGGCAAACAAGGCAGGATAGGGCAGAGCAGGCAACACATGCAAATCAATAAAAGCAGCGATCAGTACAGCTGACCATCAGGAAATGCTTCACGAGCTTCAAAAAATAAAAACCAAGGAGAATATGAACAATGAGAGGATAAGCAGAATGGCATTTTTGCTTCCTTTTAGGACTACACAACAGTCCTGGAGAAGGTCTAAGGTAGGAGGCATGAATAGAAGGCATGGGAAGGCTGGAAAGGTCAGGAGGGTAAGTGTCTGGTGGGCGTGACTGGGTTTCATGTGTGCAGAAGTAGAATTAGGCTGGATGAATAAGAGAAGACTCCTAAATACAGAAGCAAAACCATTTAAATTACTTATACAGACAATGGGGAGTCATTTATGGGTTCCCGGGTAAGGAAGGAAAGCAATCAAAGCCTGATACGGTTTGGCTCTGTGTCCCCACCCAAATCTCATGTTGAATTGTAATCCCCACATTTTGAAGGTGGGGCCTGGTGGGAAGTGGTTGGATCACAGGGGTGGTTTCTAATGGTTTAGCTCTATCCGCCTAGTGTGGTCTCCTGATCGAGTTCTCACGGGATCTGATAGTTTAAAGGTGCGGAAAATCCCCCCTTCCCTCTCTCTCCGGCTCACCATGGTAAGACATGCTTCCCCTTCACCTTCCGCCAAGACTGTAAATTTCCCGAAACTATGAGTCAGTTAAACGTCTTTTCTTCATAAACTACCCAGTCTCCAGTAGTCCTTTATAGCAGTGTGAAAACAGACTAATAGAAAGCCTGAGTGTTAAAAGACGAAGGCATGGTAGAGCAGGACTGGCAGACCTTCTGTAAAAGGCCAGGGAGTAAATATCTCAGACTCTGTGGGTCACACAGACTCACTGCAGTGAGTCAGCTCTACTGTTGCAGCATGGAACCAGCTCCAGACAACATGGAAACAGATGGGTGTGGCTGTGTTCATACCAACATTTATCTACAAAATCAGGCAGAGGGTGGCATCCTGGGCTGTGGGCTGTCGTTTGTGAGCCCCTGCTTTAGAGGAAGCATTTGCCTGAGGGTGGATGGGTTTAATCGAAAGGTAGTGTGGATGGCTAAGAGGGAATGGAAAGCGTCACACCCAGGCTGGGGTGAGGAAGGGAAGAAACATACTTGGGAGGTGGCAGCACAGCAGGGCAGTGGAGAGCCTTGTGAAACGTGATTTCCCTGTGAGAATAAGTGAAAGGATATGACCCAGGCTCAAAGGATATGACTAAGAATAAGTGAAAGAGTCAACCCTTGAGGATAGTGACATTTAGAGGGCAAGAAGGAAAAGAAGTCAGATATCAGGAAGTGTGGACAAGGAAATAAGAATGGTCTCGATAGAGCAGAGAAGACCTCAGAAGAAAAACCGAAGAGGAAAGGCTGCTCAACAGTGACCACAGCATGGGAGTTCGGGAAAGAAAGACCTTTGGACTCGTCCTGGAAGAGGCCACTGGCTGGGTTGAAGGGGCAGTCTCAGGCCAGGAGGAATGACGAAGGCAGAGAACAGGAGATGACAGTAGAGGGGGCAGTGAGAGAAGAGACGCCAGGGACGTAGCTAAAGTACGACTGCAACTCAGAGGAGCAAGAGGGCACCACGTCACTGGACTGAAAGGAACTGGAACAAATGATTCAGCACAGGATATCAGTGAAGACAGAAGAAAAGCATCAAGCATATTAATACAGACATGATTGCAACCAGGGCCACAGACATAACAGACCATGGCAAAGGGCTTATGCTATTGGAAGAGTGGGCTATTTTGGAAGAGAAGTGCTATCATGTGTCTTGTCAGAGAATGCATGAAAAACAGACTTATGTGAAATATATTAATCTTCTCAAGTTTAAGCATAACTACAATAAAAGGATTTTTTTTTCAGAAGAGTCTCCTTTATATTAATATCAGCACAGCGAATAAACAAAGCATAAAAATCTAAAAGGAACTGGTATTTTAGAGGAACAGAACAAGAAAACAATCTTTGATCTATGTTCATATTAGATCTTCTGATATTTTACAGCAACAGAAAGGCCTAGAGGGGCTAGGACACTCGCTGCTTCAGTCCGGGCAGTTCCAGTTGCCAGGAACATGATTGCGTATGGCAGGAAAACAAGTCTGAAAATGAACTCAAAGATCACACAGTGCTTGATCAACATTAGTAGGAAAATAATCACACAAGGCCTCCAAGATCCCTCTCTTATCCAAACCCCATCTCTACTAAAAAATACAAAAATTAGCTGGGCATGGTGGCAGATGCCTGTAATCCCAGCTACTCAGGAGGCTAAGGCAGGAGAATCACTTGAATCTAGAAGGTGGAGGTTGCAGTGAGCTGAGATTGCGCCATTGCACAACAGCCTGAGAGACAGAGCAAAACTTCATCTCAAAAAAAAAGTAAGGGTTTTTTGTTTTTGTTTTTGTTTTTTTTTTGTTTTTTTTTTTTTTTTCTGTTGTTGTTTTTAAAGTTCAGATGGCAGATATTAAAACAATCAGACTGGATCATAATAGATTGCAGTAAATGTCTAAAGAGAAAATCCAGCAGGCCATTACTGATACTCCTATGTGACCTTGTGTTTCCCAAAGCAAGCAGACACCTAAGTTGTCAGCCCAGAGCAGGGAGTGAATAAATACCGGGATCTACCTTGCGCTAATGGATGTTGCTCCTAATCCATTACTGCTGGCAAAGTCGAGGTGAGTTCAGGGCAGCACTTCCTGACACTTGAGATTTATTTTGTCATTAGTGATGAGGCATTACATGAGGGCTCCTCAATCCCAAACTGTCAGAAGCACACTTAGGCATTTTAGGAAAGGTCACCCAGATATTCAGGTGCTGACCCAGAGTACTGAAGCTGTTACTCAGTAGCTGATTCTTTTTATTATGGCTATTAATGATTTATGTCTAGAATGAGCAGTCAGCCATCTGCTTCTTAGAGAAATATGTGGGCACTTTGAAAGTAAGGAAAAAGTAGGAATTTTAATTCATTATTATACTGTGGCTCAAAAACAAGCAAAAAACAACGCTAAATCCATTTTGTTTTCTGCTCTGAAACCTAAGATAAGGCATGTTAAAAACCAATGCATCCCAGAACCCCTAAATGGCCCCAAAGCACATCACATTCATTCATTCATTCTTACCCATGAACCCTTATTCAATTAATCATACAAGTGACATGCTCCTCTTGCCTTTCATCCAAATCCTGTACCTTGAATCTTCACCTTTACATTCTTGGTGAAGATACCCTGACTACTCTAGCTGGCATGGGTAACTCCTATATACTCTCACCCACATTCTAACTTGCATTATTTGTCAGCATTTCATAAACATCAGTCTTATCTCTATAATTAATTTTCAGTTTGACTCCTGGCAGGAACTATGTATTATGGAGTCCTGTTCTGAAACTCCATGAGACTACACTGTTCTAGGCACATTTTACAAATCAGTAAAACCTCGGTAATACAGGAGGTTGAACTTAAACTGCAGTCCTCCTCACATAAAGCTAGGACATTGACAGAACTAACTAAAAAATGAAATTCTGACCATAAAGTCTTGAGTGTCTCAAAAAAGGTTAAGTGGCATACTTCAGACCTTTTGTCTAGAAGAATAATTCCCAAATGTAACCTACAGAACAGGCAGGCTCTCTGAGAAACTTTCCACCAGCCTACAGTTAAATGAGAAAAACAAGGAAATTGATATGTATTTTTCATAAAGATAAATTTATTCAATTTAAAAAAGGTCCTTTAAGAACATGTCTTTCCTATTGTTTTCATGTGAACATGCCTTCTGTTTTATAAAATGATAGTGAGTACAAAGAGTGTGCATGTTATTGTAATCATTATTTTTAAATGTTCTTCCTTAGTAAAATAAAAGATTGGCTTCCCTCTGCCAATCTTCTTCTTTTTATTTTTCTTTGAGATAGAGTCTTGCTCTGTTGCCCAGGCTAGAGTGCAATGGTACCATCTTGGTTCACTGCAACTTCTGCCTCCCGGGTTCAAGTGATTCTCCTGCCTCAGCCTCCCGAGTAGCTGTGATTACAGGTGCCCTCCACCACGCCCCGCTAATTTTATTTTTGTATTTTTAGTAGAGACGGGGTTTCTCCAGGTTGGCCAGGCTGATCTCAAACTCCTGACCTCAGGTGATCCACCCACCTCAGCCTCCCAACCTCATTCTTTGTTTTAAAGTTAAAATTAAAAATTCAAAAGACTGGGAGCCACTGCTATAAAATTCCAAATGGTGGGACTGGTGGGAACAATATTTTGGAAATACTACATTCTGAGAACGAAAAAAATTTATTCTAACATAGCATGGAGAAGTCTCCTGTGTGCATGTTTGATGACCATACAACACAGCTATTTCCCATGAAAAGGTGAAATCTATGTCGCCTTTCCTTGATTCTGGGTAACTGCTTGAATGAATAGTGTGACAGAAGTGATGCTATGTGACTTCCAAGATTAGGTAATAAGAGACCACACAACTTCCTCCTTGTCTACCAAAGCACTTGCTTTCGGAGCCCGGAGCCCTCATCTGTACATCTGACTACCCTGACACTGACATGCTGAAGAGGTCACAGGTGGGCCCCCTGACTGTCCCAGCTGGGCCCAAAATGCATGAAAAACAGACTTATGAGAAATGTATTAATCTTCTTAAGTTTAATCATAACTACTAACAATGAAAGGGTTTTTTCTTTTTTCAGAGAAATCTCCTTTATATCAGCACAATGAACAAACAAAGCATAAAAATCTAAGAGGAACCGCTACGTTAGAGGAACAGCACAAGAAAACAATCTTTCAGTCATCCCTTCCCAGCTGTCAGTCATCTTAGAACCTCCAGCAAAACACCACTAAACCACTAAGAACAGAAGAATCACCTAGTCAAGCCTTGTCTAAGTTCCAAATTCACACAGGAGTGTGAGATACAATAAAATGGCTATTGTTTAAAGCTGCTAAGATTTTGGGTAGTTTGGCGCACAATAACACATATCTGGAATAGCATGCAGTAGTTCCCCATTACCTTTGGTTTCACTTTCAATAGTTTCAGTTATTCATAGCCAACCCGGTCTAAAAATATTAAGATATTCTGAGAGAGAGAAAGACCACATTTAAATAACTTTTATTACAGTATAATGTTATAATTGTTCTAGTTTATTATTTTTTATCTCTTATTGTTACTGATATCCTACTATGCTGAATTTGTAAGTTGAACTTTATCATGGGTATATAGATACTGAAAAAACATGTTACATATAGGGGTTGGTACTATCTGTGATTCTGGGCATCACTAGGGGGTCCTGGAACATATAAGCATAGGCCACTGTGCTTCCCAAAACACTTCAGAAAACATGTCATTCACTGGGATGCCCAGACTATAAGAAATAGAACATACGGCATTAAGAATCATATATTTACACACATATATGCATACATGTGTAAATATATATATATATTTATATATCCTTCTCTACTTTGAATTTTAAAGATCAAAATGGTTTAATTGCCACTGTTTCTTTCAATACTGCAAATCATTTCAAAAGATCATCAAAAGCCATCTCATTCCACTTTTTCCCTATAATTCCAGCCATCAACTAAACAGTGAGTGGGGGTTAGAAAGTTTTCCCTCCTGCTCCTGTCAAGTCTTCTCCAGGCAATCCCAGGAAAGATGTTTTTCCCTTTTGTTTTGTTTTAATGAATAGATTTTAAAAGTAGGAGAAAAATAGGAATTAAGTAAATGGGGACCAGGATCGAGGCAGAGGGTGTTTATGCATGGTGGTAGTGGGTGGTTTGGTTTTAAGATGGGAAACTTGATCATCATGCAAGGAGAAGAAATATGTAGAGAACACTTTCTCCCCAATAAAAATACACTAATTAGCTCCTAGAGGGAAGATCACAAGGATATAAATTCTGTGTGTTCTGGAGCATGTCACCTACAATGTGGCTGATTAATAACGCTCTGAGACAGGATGAAACAAAACTGCAGCTCTTCTTAGAAAACTGGGTAGCAGATTCACTACCATGGATTTCTATTTGCACAACCATTCTCCCCCAAACTGAGAACCTCCAGGCCCCTTCCTATTTTTTCCCATCAGTAATCACTTAAATACTGAACACTTAACTCTCAAAGCCCAACTCAGACTGAACTTTGGCTCCCTGTGTGTGCGCTGGGGTTGGGGATGAGGGAGAGCACCATGCACACAAGGTTGTCACAAATAACGAATTGCTCCTGGGGGCCTAGCTGGAACCTCACAGCTGTGTGTGCAGATAAGCAGAGCAGTGCGGAGGGTAGGGATCGCAGGGCTTTGTGCTCCCTTCACTTTCTCATAGACGTTGGGATGATGCTGTCGCCATCTGCAACCTGACCCTTCCTCACAGAGAGATGCTGACAGGGTGCAGTGGGGCTGTCAGACAGCTCTGACAGGGCTTGACTCCTGCCTTGATTACTGATTCCAATCCAGCTCTCGGGGACGCACATGCTCACTTTCCTGAACAGACTCTGACTCGTTAAGCCCTTGGGTTGTATGTTTAGTTTTTGTTTTGAAAGTTCCCATTTCAGTTGTTGGAAATAAACTGCATGTGATTTTCTAGATCTTACATCTTAACTGCTTAGCAATTTAACATACAGTTGTAAATGATAATTTTTCTAAGGTCCAGTGCCGTCAGGATTCGTGTTAAGAGTATCTCATCAGCACATTGGGCTGCAAACAGGAAGTTGTCTAGGATATGGGGGAAATTTTAGCACCATGTCACTCTTCTGTGTTAGATCCAGTTTTCTCTCCGCACTTCAACAATGATGACTGTCACTAAAATCTAAATATTCACTGTTAGATTCTGTGTCTGTTTTCCCTTTTAGCTAAAACTATATATATCTCCCTACTTTAAAGGATAAATTCCCTTTTTAATTGAATTATACCTAGTCCCTGGGTCATTTGAGTAAAATCTAGTCATGGTCAGTTTTCCTTTTCTTTTAGAGTAAAGAGCAATTCACATCGTTTCAGGTTCTACCTGTCTTGGCAAACTCTAGCCTCCAGGGGGAGCCAAAGACTCCCCCACATTTCACCCAGCACTAAGAAGAGCTCTGATTCTGGGAAGGCCAACTAGAAGCTGGAGACTTAAACACCAGGCCAACTTTAGGGGTGGGGAAATGACCTCTTCATTTGGGTCATCTCTTTTCCATGTAGTGTTTTCTTTGGCATCTCTCACCATGCCCTCTTTCCTTCCCTCCTCCTTCTCCTGCCACTCTCAAGAACTGTGAGGGGTCTGAGATCTTACCTTACTTGAAATTTAGTAAGTTTGCCCACCAGGTTTGCAGGCGCCAGAAGATTCTTGGCTCTGAGACTTTAACACTGACAGCAACAGCAGTAACAAGGGTATTAGCACTTGTGCTGACCAAGAGGGCATGAAGCAGGAGCCAAAGCCTGCCCCCAGCATCGGTGCTGGGCTGACCAAGAGGACCCTCACTTATCAGGATAGGAGACTACGTCCACACTTGGAGACATATTCTTAGCTACTAACAAAGAGTGTGCAGGTCTAGGGTCTATATAGGGGCCCACAAATGTTGCTTTCGTGCAGCATATGAGCTAAGCATTCTTTTTCACAGTTTTAAAAAGGGCTACAGCAAAGAAGAAAATGTCACAGAGACCACAGGTGGCTTGAAAAGTTTGAAGAATTCACTCTCTGGGCCTTCATAGACAAGCTTGGTGATTCCTGGGCTACAGCATCCTCTGTGCTTAAGGCCTGAGTGGGGAGTGAGCATGCCATGGCAAAGAAGATTCAGGATCTCTTTCTCTCTTGCTCCATCAGACACACAAATTGCAGGCCCGTTGAGAACAAGTACATTACGAGATTATCTTGCTCTTTCATTATTAAGCCCCACTCCAACATAAACACCAGAGCTAGGTGGATTTCATAAAATAGGGTTGAGGTGATGACTGGTTGTCAACATTTTTGTGGACAAAGGGTTTTTTTGACCAATGTCTTTCTTGTGTAGTTTGATTTCTAATAGCTGCCACCCAGCCCTCTAGAAGACATCTCTGACCCTCTTTGAGGAAACCACTTTTCTACTACCAGATGCAATCTTTTTCCACAAATTGACACCAGTATTCCACTAACATCGTTTCCACAGCCAACCAAATGATCTGGCTACCTAGCAAGCTGATTCCTTGAGGGCTGCCTTTCTCAAGTCCCTCAAATTCCATGTGCTAGTGTTGCTGGGACTGGTTTCCAGGCAGCCATCAGCATTGTCTGCGAGCTTCTTTAATGGATTCAATGTGAAGAAACTACTTAAGGGCATTATGACTGCCAGCCTTTGGCTGACGCAGGATTTACCCCAGCCTTTGTTAATCGGGGAAGGTTTGATGCAGTTGGTGGATTCCCCTGGTGCTACTGAGACACATATTAGTTTTATGCTATCTTCTTTGATCCAGTAGTTCCATCGGCTTTAGAACAAAATCCTAACTGACAAGTCTGAGATAAAATATACCTACTTATGCCTTTGTAATATGCTTAATTCCTAGTTTTTCACCACCCTGCTCCCTACAACTAAGAGGGTTCCTATGAATATTACATCATGTCTAGATACTATGCACACACTAGTCATACAGATCTGAGCCCATCTCGTCACATCAGTAAATGGGAATGACAGGCATCATATTGCCACAGTGATTCTGGAAATTGGAGTGCTTCTAAATGGAGTGTCCAACGGCTCTATCGGCTAACCATCCTGCGTTCCTGGATTTATTCATTTCCAGCACATGTTCAGAACTTTCCTCCAAAGTGCTTAAGGGGACAGTTGTTCATTTTTCTACTTTGTTCAATAAAATGTATTTTACGCTTTTGTTTCATTTTATTTTTCTTTCATGCCCAGAGCAGTAGAACTGCCTGACTCAGGAGCCCAGAGAAGTCAGCAATACTTTAAATAACAGTTCATTAATTAATAGTGAAAAACATTAATCATTAAAAACAAAAATTAATTAATTTTTAAGTGAAAAACAATTAATTAAAAAATCATTAACTAATAGTGAAGACCAACTTAATGAAATAAAATGAGAAGACAAGATTAGAGAAAAAAGGATAAAAAGGAATGAGTAAAGTCTCCAAGAAATATGGGACTATGTAAAAAGACGTAATCTATGTTTGATAGGTGTACCTGAATGTGACGAAGAGAATGAATCCAAGCTGGAAAATACTCTTCGGGATATTATTCAGGAAAGCTTTCCCAACCTAGCAAGCCAGGACAATATTCAATTCCAGGTAATACAGAGAACACCACAAAGATATTCCTCAAGAAGACCAACCTCAAGGCACATAATCGCCAGATTCACCAGGATTGAAATGAAGGAGAAAATACTAAGGGCAGCCAGAGAGAAAGGTCAGGTTACCCACAAAGGGAAGCCTATCAGACTCACAGCAGATCTCTCAGCAGAAACCCTACATGCCAGAAACCCTACATGCCCTACATGGGGGCCAATATTCAACATCCTTCAAGAAAAGAACTTTCAACCCAGAATTTCATATCCAGCCAAACTAAGCTTCACAAGTGAAGGAAAAATAAAATCTTTTGTGAACAAGCAAGTACTCAGAGATTTCATCACCAGCAGGCCTGCTTTACAAGAGCTTCTGAAAGAACCACTGCACATAGAAAGGAACAACCAGCATCAGCCTTTCCAAAAATATACCAAAAAGTAACGAGCATCAACATAATGAAGAATTTAAATCAACTAATGGGCAAACAGCCAGCTAACATCGAATGGCAGTATTAAACTCACATATATTACTATTAATCCTAAATTTAAATCGACTAAATCCCCCAATTAAAAGACACAGCCAAAACCCATTGGTATGCTGCATCCAGACCCATCTCACATGCAAGGATACACAAAGACTCAAAACAAAGGGATGGAGAAACATTTTCCAACCAAATGGAGAGCAAAAGTAAATAAATAAATAAATAAATAAATAAAAAGCAGGAGTTGCAATTCTCGCCTCTGATAAAAGAGAGTTTAAAGCAACAAAGATCAAAAGAGGCAAAGAAGGACATTATATAATGGTAAAAGGATCAATGCAACAAGAAGAGCTAATGATCCTAAATATATACCCACCCAATACAGGAGCACCCAGATACATAAGACTTATAAACAGACTTAGACTCCCACACAATAATAGTGGGAGTCTTTAACATGAATATTAGACAGATAAACGAGATAGAAAATTAACAAGGATATCCAGGATTTGAACTCAGATCCGGAACAAGTAAACTTAATAAACAGTTATAGAACTCTCCACTTCAAATACACAAAATACACACTCTTATCAGCACCACATCACACCTACTCACAGGTTTAAATGAAATATTGGTTGGCTGCTTGTTTGTTATTTTCTTTCCTCATTTTTTTTCCTGTCTCCATTATTAAGAGGTTTTCAACACCCATTTTTAGATTTCATTCTAGCCTGGGCAATAAAGCAACACTCCTGTTCTCTCTCCCTCTTCCTCTTCCTCTTTCTTCCTCTCCTTCATTCTATTTTTTTAATTCTTTTTTTTTTTCTTTTCTTTCTCTTTTTCCTTTAAGAAAAAAAAGAATTCAGGAATGGAAAACCAAACGTCATATGTTCTCACTCGTAAATGGGAGCTAAGCTATGAGGATGCAATGGCATTAGAATTATATGACGGACTCTGGGGACTTAAGGGAATGGGTTGGATCAGGGTGAGGGAAAAAAGACTACACCCTGGATGTAGTGCCACTGCTTGGATTATAGGTGCATCAAAACATCGGAAACCACCCAGGGGGACTTATCCATGTAACCTAACACTACCTGTTCCTCAAAGACCTATTGACATAAAAAATAAAAAGAAATTTTAAAAAGTTGTACTGAGGTTAAAATTGACAATAAACTACAGATACTTAAAATGTAAAATTTAAGAAGATTAGGCATGTGAAACCATCACCACAAACATGAGTATATCCTTTATCCCCTCAAATGTTCTCTTGCTTCTCTATAATCTTATCCTCTTCCCATTACCTGCTCCCTTCCCTGAGCAAACACCGATGCCTAGATGCTCTACTATTTGGACCCATGATACCAATATCACATGTTTAGACCCGAAACATGTAAGTATCACAAAAATACAGTCATTTTCTTTAAACGAAATTTACAGCTATGTCACTGAGTGTAAATTTCTTCTTCTAATTTGAAAAAAAAAAAAGAAAAACAAGGGAGGCCCACTAGAACACTGACTTCAGCTGCCTTACCACCAAATGAGTTCCCCAGGATGCATGTCATGCCAGAAGAATCAGTAAGCAATGGCGTCTACAGGGCAGGCTTTGAGAGCAACTCAAGGGCAGGGCAGGAATTTTCTCTTCGGGATTAAAAGTGTCGCTGGCACTGCCTCGGAACAGGATGTCAGAACTACTGAAACTTCCACAGCCTACATATTTTCTCAAAAGGGAGGTGGTTTTCTATTTTATGAGAAAAGCGGGTGAGAACACAGTAGAATGTAATTTAAGAGAGAGAAATAAGGGCTGACTAAAAAGGGAAGATATATTCACCCCAGGGCATCGTGAAAGCAAAATGAATGGAGAGAGAGCAAAGTCACATAAGAAATGCAGTGAGGCCTGAAGTCAACGTCTTGGGGCATTTGGCCAAAGATCACCATCCCTCCTTCATGATATCATCTCCAAAAGGAGATTCAGAATTTTATGAGTACATTTTCTGCTTCTGTTTTTGGCCAACATGATTAAAGGTGGTAAAGGAGTTCCACATATTATTATCTGACCGGATCCAAGGTAAGGAAGGGTCCAGGGTGAGTCATCCTGGTGGGCAGGGGCGGAGGCAGCTACTGTAGTTGGGCAAGCACGGGGTTGAGTCATCTAAAGTAGGGAGCATCAGATGGGGCACAGGATGCAGTCCCAGAGGTCAGGGAAGGCCAGCGAGGGCTGCACTGGCAGAAGGAACCATGCAGCGAAAGACAGTCCCGCCCTCCCCATGCAGGACTGGGGAGGAGATATGACAGAGCTGGAGTAGGTACCTCGGGGCCACGGACTTTGACTCTATCAACAAGAAGTCAGTAGCCTGTGTTGAGGGTCAAGAAGCCTGAGGGTGTTTGGAGGGTGTGTATTTATACAGGAAACTCAAGGACCATTCTATCAAGATGTCCTAACCAGGATTTACAAACGATTGCATTTCATTGCAAGGAAGAAGAAAGCAATTAGAAGCTACATCGATGAATGATGAATGTGGATTCCATGGATTTTGTTTCTAGATTAGAAGCTGTTTCTCTGCCCCACATACTGAGCTCCTGACTTTCTTGTATTATTTTAGGACTAAAAAGGGTAAGATGTGCCTCTTCTAGATTGGGATTAAAAACAAGAAGCCTCAGTATAACTCAGCTGATAAAGATCTGGATTCAGGTTCTTGGGTCTGAAGACTCAATGGAACCACACTGCATGGCTTCCTATCCAGCCTCTGACACTTACTGGCCATAAGACCTTGGATGAACCAACTCACCTCTCTGAACATCATTTTAATCATTTGTAAAATCAAGATAATAACAGTCCCTTCTTCCTAGGGTTCTTACGAAAATGAAATGAATTAACTCTTATAAAGTGCTTAGAACTGTATCTGGTACACAGTAAAACCCAGATAAGTATTTGCCACTATTATTATTCCAGCTTTCCACATTTGTACAGACAAGCTAATGCTGTCCACTGCTAGGTCACAAAAATAACAGGAATGCACACACTCAACGCTGAGTCATGGCAGGTTGGGGCTCTCCCCCTCATACTAATCAATCATGTTCAAGGCTATCGAGACACAAAAACAAGGAAGATACAGAGCTGGAAGGGATGTGAGAAACTGAGTCACACTACTCATTTTACAGATGAGAAAACTAAAACTTAAACTTGCTATATCCCAAAGTTAATCTGTTAATAGAACAAGAAATAGAATTTAGTAAAGTGAATTTCCCAGTGTCTGAAGGTGTAATTCACATATTAAAATCAGGTGCCTGCTAGGTCAGTGCTACCATTATTCATTATCAGCCTGGTCTATTTTCCTTTCCAGCAGCCTGACAGAATGTGAAAATGTCTTGAACTCTGCAGATCACTATACAATTATGTGAGGGTTGGCTAAGAGTGAGGCACAACCATGATGCAAACCACAATATATAAAAATTGGCACGGCCTGACTTCAAGTGCTCTAATTCTTCTTCACTCATGTCAAGTGGAGAGGAGACCTCTTGCCTCATGAAACCCCACATCCAAGCATCCTTTCTGAAGAGAAGAACACTTTACATTGGCAAACTTGATCCTGAACACTGGATTCTATCAATGGAAAAACATGTCTGCTGTTGAGACCTTGGCCTGTGGTGTTGAATGAGGTTTGTGGATGCTTAAAGAAGTGTTCTGGTATTAGGCTAAGTAATCCAAATTATTTCTGTAAAGCTTTGTGGAAGGAGTAAAAATGATGGGTTACACATAGCTGCATTCAGAAACTGGAAGGGGAGGGGAAGATTTCTCAATAAAATGCTTTCTGAGGCAGCACTTAATAGATGCCGCTGTCTACTAGTTTGATCTTAACTACCAGATATTTGTGGGACTGCTCCCCATATCAAATTATGACTTCTACAAAGGTAGCTTTTATTTTAATCCCTAGCTCCTAGATATTTGTGGGACTGCTCACCATAATATCAAATGATGACATCTACAAAGGTAGCTTTTATTTTAATTGGTTGCAAGTTCCATTCCTTCTATCCCTTTACAATTGGATCTGGGCTAAGCAAAGACATTTAGCTACCAAATAGGTGTTTGATGGTTCTAATTATAAACTTGGAATTAAGAAACCCAGTTTCTACTTCTCTTTCCTTCTTCCCCACCATTAAAAAGCTTTGGAATTTGAGCTAGATCACAGATTGTACACTGCAGGGTTGTGGAAGCTACTGTGTCATTATGTGCTAGGTCAATGCATAGGAATTTCCTTTACTTTGAAAAAATGCATAAAACTTTTGATCATGGGGGTATCTTTATTTCTATTCTGGGCATAATATTAACATAAGATACTACAGGGCAGAAACAATACCAGGAAATCACAAGAGAACAGTGACCCCCAAGGCCTGGGTAAGCCAGGGACAGGTGGAGAGAACACTAGGTTATTATTCTCTAACCTCCTCTCTCAACTTTCTTTCTGGGCACCCCTCATTCCAGGCTGGAACTGATTCTGGGCATGCCTCTGCTGGAGCTCTCACTCTCCTGGTCTGGTTTAGAGCATGGCCTCACCTGTCTCACTCTCAATCTCAATTCAGTTCCCGCTTTCCACTCTGCTCTATTGCTGCCTCTCTCCCGGCCCCAACCTCGCCTCGTTTGATTCCAGTTCCTGAATCTACTCAGCTACTAACTTGATCTTTCTAAATCTGGTCTTAACCTAACAACAAATACACAAACAAATCCAAGCTCAGTATATATTACTCATACTATTCAGCAGTAAATAGGAACAAACAATTAATGTACATAACAACCGATGAATGTCAAGGATATTATGCTAAGTTAAAAAAATTTTTTTTTTTAACTTAGCAGTCTCGAAAGGTTTCATATAACATGATTCCATGTCTAACATTCTTAAAATAAAAAAATTACAGAGATAGAGAACAGATTAATCATTGCTAAGGATTAGGGTTGAGGACAGGGTATGGCTGTGAAGGATTAACATGAGGGAGTTTCTTTATGGTGATGGAATAGTCTGGACCCTGATTGTACTGGTGAGGTTATATAAATCTATACATGTGATGAAACTTCCTAGAATGACACCATTGCTCCACACACACACAAACAGAAACAACAGTGGATGTAAAAAAAAAAAAAAAGGTGAAATTCAAGTAAGGGCTATATTTGAGTTAACAGTATTGTACCAATGTCAATTTCCTGATGTTGACAATGTACTAAGGTTATGTAAGATATTATCACTGGGGGAAGCTGGGTAAAGGGTGACAGGAATGCTGTATTATTGCTGCAACTTCTTATGAGTCCTAAATTGTTTCAAAAAAATACACACACATAAACACACAGACACAAACACAGTCAAGCCTTGCATATCTGTGAGTTCCATATCTGTGGACTCAACCAACTGGAGATCAAAAATATATTTTTGAAAAAGGATTATTGCATTTGTACTCAATATGTACAGATTTTTTTCTTGTCATTATTCCCCAAACAATACAGTATAACAACTATTTGCAAAGCGTTTACATTTTATTAGATATTATAAGTAATCTAGAGATGATTTAAAGCATGCAGGAAGATATAGGTGGGTTACTTGCAAATATTATACCATTTTACACAAAGGACTTGAGGATCTGTGGATTTTGTTACCTGCAAAGGTCCTGGAACCAGTGCCCCAATCCCCCACAGATACTGAGGGATTACACACACACACACACGCCCCGTAAGGTCCTGAGTCCCATCCCCAACAGTAGCACGTAACAAGAAAGGACAAAAGTGACAAGCAGAGTCCAATGCATGGCATTCTTAGTGAAAGCATTATATGGAATTTAGTGTCAAGCTGAAAAAGCCTTGGCATTAAGAAAACCAAAAGTCCAAAAACCAGCTTAGTCACATAATTTAGCCTCAGCTGGCAGAACTCAAACTGTGGGCATATAAAATGGAGACAACAGAAGTTAAACGTGCCACATCACTCAATTCTAGCTGACATTTCCTTTGGCAATTGTTTTCTACCACATAGTTCTTATCCTATTGTATAGACTGTAAATTTCCTTCTGACACAAATAGCAGTCCCTAACATATATGACTGTTGTATGAAAAATGATCTTGAGACTATCTGGAAAAGGAACAATATAATTCTCTAACAATTTATAAGCTTCTGAAAGGTATCAAAAGAGCCAGAGGTATCAAAATAACCTTTAATACTTCTAAATAAGGTTATTTAAAAGAAACATGGCATCTTAAGAAAATTGTTCTTATATGACTTAAGTGTTTTAAGAACTTTAAGAAATGAGGTAGTTGATGTTTTTTGCTTGGACTTGACAATTGACTTAAGGCATAAACAATCCCTATCTTTTTCTGTTGAAAGAAGAGCATATATGGGTGAATACCTATCCTTCCAATTTTCAGAAGACAGTAGGGTGGAAGTATTTACGGCATATCTATTGAGGATGGTAGGAGGCATAAATGCCAGCCAGGAACCTCCAACATCAGCGTTGCCCTACTGTCCCTAACCCAAGCGCTCAGGAGACATTTATCTTTGCATTTGCAGAGGTTCCTTCCATCTGCACGGAGCATCAGTTTACAGAAACTCAAAAAGAATACATCAAAGTTTCTCCTTCTGAGGACCAGGAGGAAAGTATCCAGTTCAAGGGTGCAAAGAAGATGTTGGCCTTTGAGTAGAATGTTTATAATAATGGGGCATCACAGGTCTTATTTGGTTTTCATTATGAAAATTCTTAAAATGTTTAATCTGTGTGACAAAAAGAAAAAGACCTCAAAGAGGAGAAGGGGGTCTGTCAGTGAGGCTGGAACTGCAGGGCTAACGGAACACCAAGGTGGGGCTGGGGCAGGGTCAGGCCAACGCCACTAGTGAAGGACAGGGCACCAGTACAGAGGGTTATAAACTAGCTGGTGTGACAATATCCTTCAGACCTCAAACCTGAACCTCTGGTTCACGGGAAAAATCATTAACAAGCAGAGATAATTTATACTATGCAAGCTTAATGTGCAAATATTGATTAGAAGAGAGATTAGCCGGCTTTCATCCCCCATGTACACATTCATTTGTTCATTCAATCATTATTCCACAAACATTTGTTGAGTCATAACTGTGTGCCAGGCACTGGTGACCCAAGGATGAATCAACACAGTGCAAGCACAGAACAGGTCTAATTTGGTTTTTATTACGAAAATTCTTAAAATGTTTAATCTTTGTGAGAAAAAGAAAAAGACCTGAAGGAGAAGGGGATCCGCCAGTGAGGCTGGGACTGTAGGGCTAATGGAACACCAAGGCAGAGCTGGGGTGGGGTCAGGCCCAGGTTTTCTGGGGGCAGTGAATTTTGACACCTATTTGGAGGTGTCCAAGGCAGGCCTCTACACTGGGTTCCTCTGACTCAGGTTCAGTGAAGTATTAATATGTGCTCCATTACATAAAGGGCTTCATCACAGTCTATTCATTTTGGAAATGCTGTATTGATTGTCTCAAGTGAGCATATTAATAACTGAGAAGTCCTGCACTGAAGACATCCAGAAAACGTTATTACCTTACAAGATCCCGTTTGGAAAGTCCTGCTCTCAGGACTACAAAGTGGAAAAAGAAGTGCAGGGGAGCATATCTGTAGTGCAAAGACAGGATCAAGCAAGTCGTTTTTCATGTCCCGTGAAACATTCCAGGGCCCAATTCGTGTAAGCCAGAAATGTCACTGCCACCAAATTATCTGAAAGGATTTTGTGTGAAATGTATGTAGTATTTTTACTAACTTTCTTCTGCCTAAAATACAAAGAGACAGTTCATCTTTCACAGGCATTCAGCATCACAGACGCTGGAGCTGATAAGACTGTTAGGAAGCTTCTGGTACAATTCTCCTACTCAACAGACGAGTTTGGACGAAGCTAATCAGTAACTCAATTCTTAAGAAACCTGGGCTCCCAATTCTCAGAGCATAGCCCGGATGAATAAATACCTGTCTTCTGTATGCTCCACACAGCATTTCAGTGTTCTGTGGGTGTCATAACAATTACTAAGTCACTAAATTAAGTTATAATATTTGTAACATCACAACATAAAGGTCAGAACAATAACAAAACATTCTGCCATTTCTTTGGGAGCATTCATTGAACATTTCAGGGGAAAAAAAGTGTGCTAGGGCTAAAGAGTTAACATTGCTTCAACCTCAAGAATATCATTATCTGACAGGATCCCCTCCCATCACCATGTCACTGAGATTTTTAAAAATATACCTTTGGTGTTGCTATAATCTTATTAACCTACTGTCTCATAGAGCTTATTACTCTGAAAATAGCTTTTTTTTTTCTTCTAAGCCAAACTTATTCAAGAGCATCAGTCTAAAGACTATAAATAGCCCGTGTAATGATCAGTGACATGAAAATGTAGGCTAAAGCTAATAGAACTGAGTAACAGGTTTAATTTCAAAGTGGAGAACTAGGTGATAAGATCCCACCACTTTATTTTTTCTGTCCTGGATTTTATATATCATTAAAATAGCACTGTTCACAAGGAACATATACAGTTATACTTGGCCTAACTTTATAAAACAAGCAGTCAATTTCCCAAGCAGCCTTATAATTCTACTCTCTCTTTTAAAAAACAGCTTTATTGAGATGTAATTCATGTACAATCTAATTCATCTATTTAAAGGGTAAAATTCAGGAGTTTTTAGTATATTCACAGATATGTGTGAGTGCTACAACAATCCATTTTGGAAAACATTTATCAGCTCAGAATAAATCTTGTACTTAGGCTGAGTGTGGTGGCTTACACCTGTAATCCTATCATTTTGGGAAGCTGAAGCAGATGGAGCGCTAAAGCCCAGGAATTTAAGACCAGCCTGGGAAACATGACGAAACCCCATTTCAACAATAACAACAACAAAATTAGCTGGGCAAGGTGGCATGTCTGTAGTCCCAGCTACACTTCACTCCAGCCTATGCGACAGAGGGAGAAGAAAAAAGAAACCCTGTACCTTGTAGCTGCCACCTCACCCCCAGCCCCACCCCATCCTCTCATCTCCCTCATCCCTAAGCAACAAATAATCGACTTTCTGTCTGTATAGCTTTACATATCCTGCACATTTTGTATAAATGGAATGATATAGTATGTGGTCTTTTGTGGCTGGCTTCCTTCCCCTAGCATAACATTTTCAAGGTTCATCCAAGTTGTAGCATGTATCTGTACTTCATTCCTTTCTATGGCCTATCTGTGTACATATTCCAAATTTTATTTATCTAATCATTAGTTTATGGACATTCGGGTTGTTTTTACCTTTTAGTTACTATGAATAACATTGCTATAAACATTTTTGTTTTTCTATGGCTTTTGTTTTCATTATTCTTGTGTATGCACCTAAAAAGTGGAATTGCTGGGTCATATGATGACTCTGTGATTACCTGTGAGAAACTGCCAGACTTTTTTCCAAAGTGGTCACACCATTTTACATTCCTACCAGCAGTGCGTGAGTGTTTCAATTTCTCCAAATCCTTGTCAACACTTATAATTATCTGACTTCATGATCCTAGGGTCATAAAGGGGTATCTTATCTGGTTTCAATTTGCATTTCTTGATGATTAATGATGTCAAGAATCTTCTCATGCGCTTATTGCCATTTGAAAATATTTCTTAGAGAAATGTCTATTCAAGTTATTTGCCATTTTAAGTGTGTTATTTGTCTTTTTATTAAATTATAAGAGCTCTTTATATATTCTGGATACAATCCTTTTATCAGATATATAATTTAGAAATACTTTCTCCCATTCTGTGGGCTTTTTCAGTTTCTTGATAGTGTACTCTGAAGCACAAAACGTTTCAGTTTTGTTAAAGCCCAATTTATTTATACTTTTCTTTACTTGCTGCATTTTGGTGTTACATCTAAGATTCATTTGCTGATACTAGTTGTCCTGCATTGGAAGGTCTTGGTATTCCTATTGAAAATCAGTTAACCACAGAGGTTTATTTCTGGATTCTCAATTCCATTTCACAGATCTGTATGTCTAACTTTGTGCCAGTACCACACAATCTTTATTAGTTACTTGGTAGTAAGTTTTAGAATTGAGAAGTGTTAAGTGCCTCCTAGTTTGTCCTTCTTTTTTGAGATTGTTTGGCTATTTTGGGTCCCTTTGAATTCCATATGTGTTGAAATCCCATGTTAGTTTTGAAGTTCTATGATAGCCTATAAATTTCTCTAAAGAATCCAGCTGGGATTTTGATAGTGATTGCATTAAATCTATAAATTAGGTTGGGAAGTATTTCCAACTTAGCCTTGTCTTTCAATCCAGGAACATGAATATCTTTCCATTTATTTAGTTCTTAAAATTTCTTTCAGCAATGGTTTTTTTTTAAGTTTTCAAAGTATAAGTTTTATACTTATTTATTAAAATTATTCCTAAGTATTTTATTGTTTAATATTATTATAAATGGAATTATTTCCTTAATATCATTTTCAGATTGTTCAAAACTAGTATATATACAATTAATTTTAGTAATTAATTTTGTCTCTTTTAGCCCTGCTAGTATGGTTTGGATTGTGTCCCCCCCAAAAAGATACATTGCAGTTCTAACTCCCACTACCTCAGAATGTGACCTTATAAGTAAGGTCACTGCAGATGTAATTAGTTAGGGTGAGGTCATGCTAGAGTAGGGTGGCCCCTTAAGCTAATATGACTGGTGCAATTACAAGAAGAGAACAGAGACATAAAGGACGAAGACAGTCAAATGATGTTGGCGGCAGAACCTGGAGTGATGCATTTACAAACTAGAAAAGGAAAACAAATACCAGACACAAGAAAAGCAAAGGAAGGATTCTACTTAGAGTCTCAAAGGGACTCCCAACACCTTGATTTTGGACTTCGAGCCCTGTAACTGTGAAAAACAGATTTCTGTTGCGTTAAGCTACTTAGTTCATGGCACCTTGCTATGGCAACCCCGGCAATCTAATGTACTTGCTGGACTTGTTTATTAGTTTTAATGGTTTTTTAGTGGAGTCCTTGGGATTTTCCATATAAAACATTATGTCATTTACAAATAGAGTTACTTTCGCTCAGGATGTCTTTTATTTCTTTTTCTCTCTTAATTGCCCTGGCTAGACCCTCCAGTACAGAAATGGAAAGAGTTGACTAGAAATGGAAAGAGTGGGCATCTTTGTCTTGTTCCTAATCTTAGAGGAAAAGTATCCACTCTGTTCCAATCAAGTATGATGTTACCTGTGAGTTTTTTGTACATGTCTTATCAGACTGGACAATTTTCCTATTACTAGTTTTTTGAATGTTTTTACCATGAAAAGGTGTTATATTTATCAAATGATTTTTTCTCTGTATCGAGATGATCATGAGGTTTTGTTTTTTATTCTATTGATATGACATATTACATTAATTGATTTTTGGATGTTACATCAACAGTGCATTCTTGAGATAAATCCCACCCTAGTGTATAATCCTGTTCATACGTTTCTGGATTTAGCTTGCTAGGATTTTGTTAGAACATTTTTCCATGCATAATAAAAAAAAATTGGTTTGTAGTTTTCCTTCCATGTGATGTTTTTCACCACTTTTGGTATTAGGGTAATACCGGCCTCAAAGACGGAGATAGCAAGTGTCCCTTCATCTTTTATTTTTTGAAGAATTTGTAAAGAGTTGGTATTAATTATTCACAGTGTTCTGTGAATGTCTGCTAGGTATTGTTAGCTTTTAGTGTCGTTCGTGCCTTCTATTTTCTTATTGTTTTCTGCCTAGTTGTTATATCCTTCTGGAAAACTGGGTATTAAAGTCTTCAACTACCATTGTTGGGCCATCTATTTCTTCCTTCATTGTTGTCAGTTTTTACTTCACACGTTTTGGCACTCTCTTGTTTACTGAAAATATGTTTATAATTGTTATATTGCCCTAATAGACTGTCTTTTTTATCAGTATAAAATGTCCCTCTTTACATTTGGTAACTTTTTTTTTGTTTGTTTTAACATCTATTTTGTCTTATATTAACATAGTCACTCTAGTTGTCTTATAAGGTTGCTGTTTACATGGTATATCTTTTCCTTTCTTTTTACTTTCAGTCTATTGTATCTTTGAATATGAACCGTGGCTCTGTAGACAGTATATATCGTTCAGTCTTTCTTTTTGTTTTTAACTAAAGATTGTTTATAATCTCTGCCTTTTGGTTGGACTGTTTAATTCAAAAGTATTTAATGTTATTACTGATATAGTAAATTTACATCTACCATTCTACATTTTGTTTTCTATGCTTCTCATGTCTTCTATTCCACCTTTATTGCTTTATTCTGAATTGAGTGAATATTTTCTAATACAGCATTTAAATTTCTTTCAGGATTTTTTTACTACTTAAAAAAATCTTTCCTTAGTGGTTGCTCTAAGCCTTATCAGATACATCTTATCAGAATCAGCTTCAGATTTACACCAATTTTATTCCAGTGGGATATAAAAATGTTACTCCTATATAGCTTTATTCCCTTTTCTCCACTTTTGTGATGTAACTATACTATTACATTTAAAATGTTATAAGCCCAATACTACATTCTTATTAATATTACATTATATAATTTTATGTCTTTTAAGGACACTAAAAGGGGAGAACAAATATATATATATATTCATAACTTTTGTTATGTTAATTTTATCATTTGTGAATCTCTTCATTTGTTTTTGTGAATTCAAGTTACCACTAGAGTCAGTTTTTTAGCGCAGTATAATATTGCCTTCGCCTACCTCCTTTGTGCTGTTATTAGCAATAATAAGTGAAAAAGGCTCAACAATAATATATATGGGTATGTGTGTCTATTTGTGTATAGTTTAATGCAATTGCTTTTAAAATCAGTTTAAAAGGTGAAAGATTTATACGATCTGAAGAGAAACCAGAGTATAAAACGGGAGATGATATATGCATTTACACTGTCTTTTATACATATATATGCTTATTGTTATTTTCTTGAGGATTCAGATTATTGTGGGAAGTTACTTGCTTTTAGACTAAATAACTTTCTTTAGCATTTCTTATATGACAGATCTGTTAGAAACAAATTATTTCTGTTCACTTGGGGATATCATTATTTTGCTTTTATTATGAAAGACAGCTTTGCTGGACATAAGAGTTTTAGTTAACACGTATTTATGTATTTTGAACCTGGGCGTCACTATTTTCTGGCCTCCACTACTTCTGAGGAGAAGTCAGGTCATTCTTTGGGTTCCCACATAAGCAGCAAGTCACTTTTCTCTTGCTGCTTTCAAGATTTTCTCCTTGCCTTTGGATTCTTAGCATTTGTACTATAATGTCCTTTACCTTTTTGTGTTTGCTAGTCTTCCGTGGAGTTTGTGGAGCTTTCTAGATATGTACATTAATAGTTTACCAATAAATTTGTTAAGTCTGGAAATAATAAAAAGCCATTATTTCTTCAAATATTTTTTTCTGCCCCTTTCTCTTTTTTCTCTACTTCCAGTATTCCCATTACATATATGTTGGCACACTCAGTGGTGTCTTGCAATTCTCTAAGGCTCTGTTCATTTCTTTTCATTTTTTTTCTCTCTTTTCTTCAGCTTCTATCATCTCTGTCAATCTTTCTTCTAGTTCATTAATTCTTTCATTAGTTCAAATCTGCTCTTGATCCTCTTTGGTTCATTTTTCATTTCAGTTATTATACTTTACAATTCCAAAATGTTCATTTGGTTCTTTTTTTAAAAATTTGTATCTCATTTATATTCTCCGCCTGATATGACATTACCATAATACCTCCTTTTATGTATTTAATCATGCGTTTTCCTTTAGTTCTTTGAATGTACTTAATATGGATACTTTGAAATCTTTTTCTTTTAAATCCAACACCTGTTTGCTCTCACAGGCAGCATCTATTGCCTAATTTTCCCTGACTCCCACCCCTAGTGTATAGGTCAGGCGTCCCCAAACATTTTACACAGGGGGCCAGTTCACTGTCCCTCAGACCGTTGGAGGGCCACCACATACTGTGCTCTTCTCACTGACCACCAATGAAAGAGGTGCCCCTTCCTGAAGTGCGGCGGGGGGCTGGATAAATGGCCTGAGGGGGCTGCATGCGGCCCACAGGCCGTAGTTTGGAGATGCCTGGTATAGGTCATATCTTTTCTGTTTTTTGGCATATTTCATGTTTTTTTTTTGTTGTTGTTGGAAACTGGACATTTTACATAATATATTATAGCTATCAGGATGGTAGTTCCTCCCTATCTCCAGGGATTGCTACTGTGATTTATTTCTTTAGGGATTAGTTGGATAATTTTACTGAAGTCTATTTCCTTTTCCCAAGAGAAAATAGTGGGATGTATCCTTGGGTATGTCCACAGCTACCCTGAGATAATAGAGGTTTTGGCAAGGTTCTCTTATACTGTCTCTTTCCCCGACCATTCCTAGCCGTTGAATTAACTGCAGGTTGATTGCTATGGGTATACGTTGCTTCATAGATTGAGCCAATCAAATTTGTGCTCCTTTCAAAAGATAGTTTCCAAGGTCGGTGTTTAAGATTCATTCTGACTCTAGGAATGCTCCTCTCAGCTGTCTCTTTCCTAGTTCCCAGCAAACTAGCCAATCTACAATTTAGCTTATATCTCCAATGAATCTACCAATCTCTTCCCAATTGCCTTTCACTACAACCTCCAACATTTTTTTTTGAGAGCACCCTTGGGCATAAACTTCTCCACACTTTGTTGCAGACAAAGTCAGTTCATTGGTAAGACACTAAAAGGTCTTTGTTTTACAACCTACTTCTCCACCAGGCAAATCTCTGAGCTTGGGCTCTGGAGCTGCAATGGTATGCTTCTCTCCAAGTGACACTCCTACTCTTGTAGCTGAGTTCTCAGTGGTAGTGGGGCAGTAACCTTAGGTCTTCTCTGTTTGCGTCTTCCTGTGAGAAACCACAGCTTTAAGGCAAGGGGAAGGGTAATGAAAGTCTCAGTATTCTCAGTATGCCGCATTCAAGGAAGAGCCTCTGTCCCATGAGTGGAGGCTGGATGAAAGAAAGAACCCCACAACTCTGAGCTGCACTTACCTGGAACTTAATCTCAGAAACAGGTTGCTGAGGGCAAGAAGAGAAAGGCTGACATACTGTCCCTCTCAAGAGAACAGGTGTCCAATTAGGAGCTGGGGTAGAAGGAGCTCTGTGCTGTTGGTTGCACCAGTTTGGAGTGAAATTTCCATCTCTCTGAGTTTGGAGTGGGGGAAGAAAAGTAGAGGTCTTGCTTCAAATACTACAGTTTTAGTAGATTTTCCTGAATAAATATTTCTTTATTTGCTGAATGTCCATATGCTGGTGAGAGGAAAATAAAATCTCGGCATCCCAAATTCACTATGCCAAGGGAAAAGTTAAGCTGGAAGCTGAGTCAAGTAAGAAGCTGCCTTCCCTTTTGTTCCTAAGCAAATAACTCAGAAGACAGAAGGCTAGATAGAAGGCCAGATGTCTCCACAAATAGCCACTCTATGTTTACTATATCTTAGGTAGAGTCCTGATGTACTGTGTGTGAGATGAATGCATAATGACTATTTTTGTACCCTTTCTTTTCACAGGTGACATGTGAATTCAGTGAATGCTGATCAAAGACTCAAAGGAGTGCAACAGCTCTCCTCTTTTATCTACCCTCCTCTTTTACTTTTCTCTTTCTTCTTTCCCCTACTACCTGCTCTTTTCCCCTTTAAATATAGAAGTCCCAAACCCCTCTTTGGAAAAAAGCATGGATCACAGATTGTTCCCGGGGTTTTGTGTTCCTTTTTCCTGGGTGCATCCTTAACCTTGACAAATACACCTCGAAATTGATTAGGACCTGTCTTTTTTTTTTTTTTTTTTTTTTTTTTGGAGACGGAGTTTTGCTCTTGTTACCCAGGCTGGAGTGCAATGGCGCGATCTCGGCTCACCACAACCTCCGCCTCCTGGGTTCAAGCAATTCTCCTGCCTCAGCCTCCCGAGTAGCTGGGATTACAGGCACACGCCACCACGCCCAGCTAATGTTTTGTATTTTTAGTAGAGACGGGGTTTCACCATGTTGACCAGGATGGTCTCGATCTCTTGACCTCATCATCCACCCGCCTTGGCCTCCCAAAGTGCTGGGATTACAGGCTTGAGCCACCGCACCTGGTCCTAGGACCTGTCTTAGATACTTTTTGGTTTACAGGCCACTTCCAGATACTTTAAGTGGTTAGTTTCATGTTCTTTATCAATTTTCAGTTTTTCTGTGGAGCAGGTCCACAGAACTCATGCTATCATGGTGAAAGTGAAACATTCACATCTAATCTTAAGGGTTCCAGGTGTCTGGAAGCAAGGTAGACTGTGAGAGACCCCATCAGTGACCCGTTAGTAGTCGTGGACTACAAAGTAAAGGAAGGGTGAACTACAAAAATGTCCACCTAACATTCACATCTAATCTTAAGGGTTCCAGCTCTGTGTGGTCTGGAGTATGATGAAGGGTAGCACTCGGGATGATGAGCTTTGAGACAGATGCTGGATACTACCTAGTGATTCCATCCTCATTGAAAAAATGCACAAATTTCCTCTAGGGAAATCCTATTTCAAACAATGAATGTCTAAGAGCTCTTAAATCTGTGGCTCCCAGTGGCCCCCCATGGTCATCATATTCCCTTATATTAAATCAGGCCGTCACTGGTTTCATACACTAACAGAAAGAGAAGGCAAGGGAATATGAAGGGAGCAAAAAACAGAGAAGCCAGACACTAAATCTGAGTGATCCTTGAGGACACCGTTAGTACTGACAGCTATGGAAGGAAAAAGGAGGAAACAGTGCAGTTTTGGAAGATGAGTTACTTGGCTCTCTGGAAGCAGGTTGACAATGAGTGGGAGATGTACTGATTAGTACCGTTCCAGTACTAGATGTTTTCCATACATTGTCACCAACCCTGACAGCACCTCTCTAAGGTGGCCATTTTTGTAGTTCACCCTTCCTTTACTTTGTAGTCCACGACTACTAACAGGTCACTGATGGGGTCTCTCACAATCTTTACCTTGCTTCTTGTCTGCATGCTGACACCCCTAGATTGGGGACTAAGGATGAGATGCTCTGGAAAAATGATGATAACAGTACTTTTTATTCTGCAAGATAAAGAATACTATCTATTTCCTTGTTCCAGAGTTGTAAACTCTTAACCGATAGATTTAGGATTCAAGTCCAGCTCTGCCTCCAAGCCTTTGTCCATTCTGTGCTTCTTTTCTGCACAACCTAATGGAAATATCTCACAAAACATTTGAAGCCACCAGCTTAGAAATCATCAGAAAACTCTAAGGTTGCCTCTACCTAATCTTTCCAGTCCTGCCTTTGCCCTCTGAGAGCACTAGCCATCCCTTCTTTTGAATCTCCTCGGTATAGCATCTGTAGAAATTAGGTGCCCTACTTTGCTAAACATCTGTGTCCCTCTTTGGCCTGTAAGCTCTCAGGAGCAGGGATCATGGCTTTGCAACTCCGTCACCTAGTCTGAAACCTGTACAGAGGTAAACATGAAATAAGTGCTTGCTGGATGACTAAGTAAAGAAAGGCAACTGGAGTCACAAAACCCAGAGAGACAACAAAGCACCAAGGGCCAACTCGGGAAGTCCCTCTTTAGGAGGCAGAGAGAAAACTGCAGGAGGAACATTAGGAATGCTGAGAGACATCAAAATGACGCTGAGCTGCCAAGGTAGGTACAATGTCAGGAAGGGTGGGTGGTCAATGTTTTACTGCGCTCAGCCTACCAACTTAGCTCCCGGTAGACTCAAGTCAGTCCTGTATGATGAGAGGAAGCTCAGGGAGAGAGGCCATTTCTAAGAACTACTTGCAGCCTCTTAGCTGGGGAAAGAGCTGGGGGTCCCTACCAAATAGGAGTAGCTCAGGACGCCCCGGAGAGTTTGAAGGAAGCAACCTTCCCAGGCTGGGGAGAATTTGGCCTTTCCTGGGTTCTCCCCAGGCTTCAGGCCTCAGAGGGATCCATCCAGGGTATATTTTTCCCATATAGTAGCTATATAATTTATTTCTCTTTGAGGAGGAAATAATGGCATCTCTGGGGAAATAATTCACTGCCTTTCGGTGGAGAAAATATGATCTGTGATCCCACATGCCATGTGATGTGCACTACCAGTCTACAGGGGTAAACACCACATTCATATCAGCCACAAACTGCCTACATCCCTACCTTACGAGGCTAGTGTGTCCAGTGTTGGGAGGGGCTGGGGCACAGGAGAATTCTTTACTGATCCAGCAGAAACCTACATAGCAAAGTTGTAGTGTGCAGTGTTAGAGGATCCTCTGACTTCGGTCAGCTCAAACCCAAAGAAGGAGTGATCAGCTGGTAGCTGCCTTCCCAACACACCCCTGCCCTGGGTGATTCTGTACCACTTTATAATTGCTGTTTGACTACCTGCCTGTTAATATTTCAGCAAAGTTCATTTTATTGTTAAATCCAGAGGTACTTGTAACTGACACAGTTTTCAATTTGGAAAAATAAATGAAATGAGATAGCAGCAGCTGACATAGTCCTCTCCTATCTCGCCAACGTAGCTCTTACGGATACAAACCCTGGATGCGATTACTGACGCTTAATGACCCAAATGGCTACCAAGATGGAAATTTTCCCTTGCAGAAGATGACTAATATTTTTTTCAGCTGCTCTAGTTTATAGTACCCTTGTGTTATGGGAAGTATTATCTAAAAAATATATCAAAGTACCTTGTAGCCAATGTTTAAACACTGATTTGCTTCCTTTCCTTTAAAATTCTACATTTAAACCAAATCCAGTGATTCATCTGACGTCTGTGGCTGCCACCTCCAGAACAGCCTTCTCACTGCCACTGCCTGTGTCCTTCTCTCAGTCCCGTCCCCTCAGAAGCACTCACGGCCACTGCCACACCCCCACCGTGCCCTTCTCCCACTCTAGCCCTCAGAAGCACTCATCTGTCATGCCTACTTACTCCTGTCTGAAATCCTTTTTGCTCTTGGCCTCCAGGCAACTAAGACTTTCCCTCCATTCAAACCATTTATTTTAGGACTTCTCTCACCCCCTAAGGCATCACTAAAGATCCATCTGTAGCTCCGTCTCTTTCCTGAGGGCTCTGTTGCACCTCTATTCCAAGTTCGCCCAAATGTTCATCTCTAGGGCTAGGTTCCCCATGAAGTCCCAGGAGCCACTTCCAACTGCTTTCCTGGATAGCTTCCTTAGCAGCCTGGCTGGCATCTCAACCTCAACAAAAATTCACTGGACACCACTTGCCACCCAGGCTCCGCTAAGGGCACTGTGTGAAGAAGACACACTCAATTCTTGCTCTTACAGTTCAGGATAACCAAACACATCTTCCTTCATACATGTGGGCTCTCCGACCTCCCTGCCAACCTCCGAACTCCAATCTTGTCTTAAGGCATAACGTCTGGGCTGGAGGTCCCAGTACCATATGACATGGTCCTCCCTACTCCACCAATAGCTCATGGCTGTCTAGGTTCAGGAATTTGCCCACAAACACCTTCTCCTCTCCATTACCCATAGCCAGGCCCTCTCACCTGAAGGCCAGACTATTTCAGATGTGCCTCAGCTAATTTCCATCTCAAGTTTGCACCTGTCCAATCCATTCCACACACAGCAGTCTTCCAAATGACATTTCACCATGTCATTCTTCTGCTGCTCACCCATCAACCACTCCCCACTGGCACCAAAATAAATTCATTTCAAGCTCTCCAACAACAGGTAGGTCCCAGCCATGTTTCCAATTTCTTTCCTGTAAGCATGTTCCACTTCAACAAACTGGAACTGTAATCTAGTCACAATGCTCCATCCACGATTCCCATGCCTTTGTGCCTTTGCTCAGTTTGTTCTGTCTTTCAGAAACATCACTTCCCCAGCTCCATCTCTGCAAGTCCAAATTCTACCTGTAACTTGAAGCCTGTCTCAAATACCACAGACTCCTGAAAGCCTTTTTAAAAATCCACTCCTCCCTCAAACCGAATGAATGTCTCAGTCCTCTGCTTTCAGTATGATTCTGATGACAAGTGTCTTGTGCAGACAGTTTATATCTGGTTCATCTTTGTATTTACCACACAACAGATTGCAGCAGCTTGCACTGACTTGGTAAGAATTTGATGAATGGGCTGAGCACCATGTTCCAAGCCTGTAATTCTACTACTTTTTGAGGCTGAGGTGGGAGGATTGCCTGAGGCCAGGAGTTTGAGACCAATGTGGGCAATAAAGGGAGGCTGCCATCTCCACAAAAAATAAAAAAATTAGCCAGGTGCAGTGCCGCATGTCTGTAGTCCCAGCTACTCAGGAGGCTAAGGTGGGAGGATCACTTGAGCCTGGGAGGTCAAAACTGCAGTGAGCTGTGATTATGCCACTGCATACCAGCCTATGCAACAGAGTGACACCTGGTCTCAAAAAAAAAAAAAATTGGATGAATTAACAGATGAACAGATGGGCTGCCGCTGGTGTGCTTTCTATGTGAGAACTGTTGAATTTTGAAAGGTGATACTCCACAAAGACATCTCCAATCTAACCTCTACTCATTAGAGGTTAGAAAAATAAATAGATATTAAGTCAACAGATAAAGGGCACCGAGAAGCTGACCACCTGTCACCCACATAACCTGCCTCCATTTGGGTGTGCATGTTTATGGCTAAAGTGATTCTGCAGCTAAAGTGATTCTGCAGCAGGACTTCCTTTTGCTTCTGTGAGCAGTTTGGTTAACTCTTCCGATTTTCCATCAGTTCTTTGACACAGTTGTACCTTTCATATTTCTGATCTAACTAGATTCTGCTGAGTAAACTAAACTACTCTCAGTAAAACCATTTAATTTCATGCAGCTAGGAGGGGAAGAAAAATGAAGGAGTCACATTATAACTTTATCACCACGACTCTGGCACCAAGAAACTATTTCCACAAAGCGGAATCACATTGTGCCCTGCACATCTGGAGTCCATTCTGGAATTTGAAGCTGTAAATGCGATTAGGGACAGATGTCCCCCCACTGTGTATAAGAAAGACAGACCAGCAAAAATAAGCCAATATCCACTAGTAGAGAAAAAATGTGCATCCTTCAGCTGTGGATAAGACATTTACTTTTTAAAAAAGTTTCCTCAAAAATGGTACACAAAACTTCACCCTTCATACATAGATGTTACTGTATTTTGGTGAATAAGACAAATACTTCCATATATATCCCGCTTCTGATTATTTAAAAACATAACATCATTTATAATCTTCATTATCACAACTGCTGGGGGAGCTGCTGCTTCTTGGCTGGGAGGCTCAGGACGGCACCACTCCAAGTGGGGTTTGCAACCAGCAGCCTCAGCGTCTCACGGGAGGTGGTCGGCATGCAGAACCCGAGGCCCCACTCCGGGTCTGCACTATCAAAACCAACACTTCAACTCTAACCTCAGGTGACCTGCATGCACACTGATGCCTGAGGGGCACTGGTCTAGGTCACGGTGTTTCGGAAACTCCCTTTGAATAGGAATCACTTGGAGTGCTCATAAGACATACACATAGTTTCTGAGGTTCCACGCCTAGCACTGATTCAGAAGGTCTGAGATTGGATGTGATTCTGATTAAATGAGATAATGAAATTAATATGACTGATATGACCATGCCTGGTATACAGAAGGCAAGAACCAAACTCTCGTCTCTCCTCCCTCCTATGGCCATCAACGCTAGTGGTAGGGTTGCCCAGTTACATTTGAATTTCAGATCAACAACAAATAATTTTTTAATATAAGCATCTAGCAACCCTAACTACCCCTGAGATTGCAACATCTTGGGGAGGAGAGTGAGTGAGATTAAGACTGGAAAAATAGGCTCAAATTGTGCAGAGTTTTGAATGTCATTCAAAGACATTTAAATCAATCTATATACTAACTAGCCAAGACTAGGTGTGACCCAAATCCTCCACCCTCTTTCTTCCAGGAATGGTCAGAACAACAATTGCAAGTTGGCAGTGGGCCCAAAAGTCTCTATGACAAGACCCATTAGAAACGGAGGTTAGGGCCTGGGCGCGGTGCCTCATGCCTATAATCTCAACACTTTGGGAAGCCAAGGTAGGAGGATCGTTTGAGGCCAGGAGTTCAAGACCAGCCTGGGCAACAGAACGAGACTCTGACTCTACAAAAAATGTAAAAAGAAATTAGCCAGGCATGGTGGTGTGCACCTATTGTCCCAGCTACTCAGGAGGCAGAGCCCAGGAGGTCGAGGCTCCAGTGAGCAGTGATTGCAACACTGTACTCCAGCCTGGGCAACAGAGTGAAATTCTGTGTCTAAAGAGAAAAAGAGAAAAAAGAAAAAAAAAAAAAAAAAAAAAAAGGAAAGCCCAGAGGATGAAAGGAATAGTCATGGCTGGTGACCATGTCACAAAGAATAAGGGAGTTAAAATTTTAAAATCTTAAATCTGTTTTGTATTACTACTAAACTCTAAAACTATTTATACCCTGGCCAGACACACACAAAAATAATTTAAGCCAGCCACTTGACATTTCTAACTGGTGCACACTTGTGCACTGGCCTTATTTGCAGAGAGCTATTTGCAATTTGAAAAAAAAAAAAAAAAAAGATGATAGTTACATATCAAAAGCCAAACTTCCAGTGTACTTAGCCCACTCTTCCAGAACTTTGAACTTGGCTACTGGACACCCTGAGTATCTGGCCCAAAGTTCAGTTGTAAAGCCAAGCACTGACTTTATAGCTATTTGCTCTTATTTAATATATAATTATTAACTAGTCTCTTTAGCATCCTAAACCACAGCACAGAAATATCAAGGAATGACTTAGGGGCAGTTAAAATGGCAGCAATAACAGCATGACAGAAAGGTGTATAGAAAAAAAAATGTATTACATGAAAAATAAAAATAGATACCCCAAATCATCAGGATGCATTTAAATTATGTATGACACATTTCAAAAAGAATATACACAATGTGTTTGATTTCCATTTAAAAAATAAGCTTAAGCAAAAAGAGCTGCGACTCTTGTAGAGGTAAATTTATTTACCTAAACTAAATATCTTGTCAAAAAAGGTACATAAATGAAGTCCCATTTTTAAATCTAATGTTTGTTTTATCTGACTGCAGGTGAACTACAAATGACCTACAGAATGTTTTAGGTTGCATACTTGTTCCCCTCTCATTTCCAAGTAGCCTAATTCAGCCACAGCCAAGCCCCAACCTCTACTCTCAGATTCCCCAGGAAGCTCAAAAGAAATTCAGCAGTCCAGACAAGGGAGAGGCTGTTATGGCAAACTCCATGCTGAAATGCTCTGGACCCGTCAGGAAGAAAGCTACAGGAACAGCTGCCATGGACACAGAATTGGGGCCACATACACATCCTGACTCCTGTGAAACTTCAAGACGCAGAGTAGAGAAGGCTGCCCTGTTAGGACATAAGTACCTCTACATATCCACACAGGATGCACCGCCGGCCCCAGGACCTCCTCAAACACAGGAAAAGAGTGAGCCCTGCCTATCTCTGAGTGTGACTAGGAGGACCCACTCACCTCCAAAAGGACTTCTAAGTTTTTCTTTTTGTATTGTGTTAAAATTTATGTAGCATATAAAATTTTCCATTCTAATTATATTTAGTGTACAATTCAATGGTATTGGTGGCAGTCACGCTGTTGTCAATCATCACCATTATCTATGTCCAAAACTTTCTCATCACCCTAAACCTATAGCTGTTCTCATTGTACCTTTCCATTCCCCTCCCCTTAGGTGGAGCCCTGCGTAATTCTATAAGAGTCCCTGCTAATTCAAATCCACTCTCCACCTCCATGAGTTACCTATTCTAGATAATTCATAGACAATGTTTGTCCCTTTGTGTCTGGCGCATTTAGCTTAATACCATGTTTCCACTTTCATCCATATTTTGGCATTAGTCAGCACTTAATTTTTTCCTTTTTAAAACGTTTTTTTTTTGTTTATTTTTCATTTGGTATTTTTGTTTTGTTTCACTTTTGTTTCTTTTATCTGGTTCCTTTTTTATCCTTCTTTCCAATTCTGATGTCATTAGCCACCATGTCAGAGGTGTTTGAACCAGAGCAACTCAGTCTCGAATAGGAGCTGGGTAAAATGAGGCTGAGATCTACTGGGCTGCATTCCCAGATGGATAAGGCATTTTAAGACACAGAATGAGATAGGAGGTTGGCACAAAACACAGGTCATAAAGACCTTGCTGATAAAACAGGTTGTAGTAAATAAAGAAACTGGCCCAAACTCACCAAAACCAAGATGGCGACAAGAGTGACCTCTGGCCATCCTCGCTGCTACACTCCCACCAGCGCCATGACAGTTTACAAACGCCATGGCAATGTCAGGAAGTTACTCTACATGGTCTAGAAAGGGTAGGCATGAATAATCCACCCCTTGTTTAGCATATCATCAAGAAATAACCATAAAAATAGGCAACCAGAAGCCCTCGGGGCTGCTCTATGGAGTAGCTATTCTTTTATTCCTTCACTTTCTTTATAAACTTGCTTTGACTGTGGAGTTGCCCTGAATTCTTACTTGGGTGAGATCCAAGAACCCTCCCTAGGGGTCTGGATCAGGACCTTTCCTGTAACACCCACATGACTGCTCTTGCCCTGTTTGACTTAAGAGGCAGGAGATGCCGATGCCACCTCCAGGTGAGTAGCTTCATGACACTTCAGCTTCGTCCTTGTCAGGAAGCATTGTGCTGCAGAAATAGCAGCCTTGCTTTTCACGTGGAGTGGAACACATTGTGTTTTCATTTCCACATGAACCCCCTAAGAGAAGAATTGTTGTGTTTGTGGTAGAAATATCTTTCCTACACCAACTGAAATGAGCTTACAGAAGGCAAGGATGGCAACATACAATTATTATTATTAGATGTTGAGAGTTCAAACAAGGCCGCAGGAGTAAACTGGATTCTTAAATGTGAAGGGGAAACTGTGTTCTCAAAATCTCTCCCAAATGTGTCACACCTATCTGGACAATGGCACCACCGTCTCCCAGGAGGAGAGGAGGGGCCTCTTGGGTAGATTTGGTTTCATGTAGTCATTAGGAAAGGGTAAAAGGACCTCTCCCACCTCCACTCAAAGATCTTGCTTGGGAGCTGAAAACTTGAACTCTCCCTGTCGATTCCCTCCCCTCCTTGGTGCCATGCCATGTTCATATTAACTGGGTTAAGGGCAGGCCTTTGCATCATGTGGTGTCAGCTTCTTTGCAGAAAAGGGGACACACAGACTTCATTCTCGCTTTGGTTCAGCAAATCCCTCTCAAGGACTAAGATATTTTTGGTAATGACTTAAAGCATCTCTTTCTCTTCTCTTTGGACATCATAATTATCTAAATGTAAATACTAAAAGCCATCAGGACTGTAATTTATTCTGTGTATTGATCTTTGGCCATTCAAATACTACAAAAATATTCCATATGTGCTTGTTTCTCTGAACGACAACAAAATCTTGATCTCTTAGAAGAAAGATATGCTCTAGTACCTACTTTGAAGTATCTTATTGACATCCCATACTAAGTAGAGCAGCTTCCGACTTTAACATCTTACCTGCCTAACCTCACAAAGTGCACACTGAACATTAAGTATCCCCTTTAACTTTTGTTCTAGGAGCTTGCTCCTCTGCTGTGTACCTAAACAGAATGGCTCTCCCAGGTACTCATGAAGAGGGGAGCTATGGTGAGGCAAACTGCATGGGCCCCTTCCAGCATGGAGGTAATCTTCCCCACAAAATCCCTGGTGGCTGTAGCTTAGTTCTGCTCTGCGTGAGCTCTTCTCATGGGCCTGGGGCTCAGCTAGAGAAGACAGTCCATTCTCTCCAATTCTATCATGCTGGGTCATTAACATGCAGGGCACTTATAAACTCAGATTTCTCTCATTTCTCAGCATTTCCCAAATATTTTAAGAAAATTAAACCCATGATTTGCTAAAAATAAAAACCTGAGATTAATCTGACTGTATTTATATCCACAACTGTAATTGCTTATATGAATGTTTACCAAATTATATTTGCACTTTATTCACGTCTTCCCTTTAAACAGTTCTCATCTTCTGAATATTCTGCATCTGCCATCAGTTCTTGGAAGGGTAAGGTCATGGATTCTTATCTCCCTTCTCCTTTTATATCTCCTCAGGTTCCCCACTGTCTAAAGTTGATCATCAAGTAACAGCCTCCTGGGACAGAAGACACTTCTACGTGGATTGGGAAAAGGCAGATTCATCTGGGTGGATGAATTATGAAAAGGAGCTCCCTCAAGGGAGAGGAATTAGTGAAGATCACCCTTTCCTCAAGATAAGTAGAAGCAGCCCTAAACCAAGATGAATGGCTTGGTGAGTGAAAGGGCTGGATTCCAAACACACCCCTTCCACAAGCACAATTGTACATGGCAGCCCCACAGTGTAAGTTGGCTCTGGAAAGTGCTCTCATTAGGGTTTCAGCAGTTTCTCAGCTGTCAGCTTCACTGTTTCCCGGCTCAGTCTTGACAGTGAAAAAATAAATTTAATGTCAGAAATAAGCAATATTTTAATATTGAGAAATAGCTCTTCATTCCCAAATGCATAGGAACACTGCATTTTCTATTGTATAAAATATACAGAATACAACATTTATCATCTTACTGTGATGTGATGTGAAGTACATTCACATTGTTGTGTAACTACCACCATCATCTGAGATTGTGCACTTTTTGGATGAAGAAAACCCCAGTCTGAAAATCAGGCACACCAAGGTTTCATTCCTACTTCCCTGGTAATGGCATGTGCCTCTATGTGAGTTATTTCCTTCTTACTTGACTTCAGTTTTTCTCTTCTTCAAATTCAGGGTGTTTGATTCTGTGAGCACTAAATCACCTTTCCTCTCTAAGCTCTACAACTCCAAGAACGGCTCAGTTGATGACCACCTTGGTTTTCCCATACAGTACACATTAGTTAGGAAAAGATTCAAGACCATTGTCAAGATCGGTAGAAGATCCTTGATATTAAAACTGCAATCCTAAAAGATACAGAATCACTCCTGGGAGGGCAGAAAGCCAGCACAAGAGACAATTCTTCTGTTTCCCCAACACTGAACTCCAGTCTCCACTGCTGCTGTGGTAATGTCACCACCAGATCCTGAGCCCTGGACCCTATTGCTTCCTGGGGGTCATGTAGAAATTGTATTAGAGAGGCCTTGTCTGGAGTGTGGTGAGGCACATGTTTTAAGCGATGCCTGGGAAGCTTTGCTCACATTTGGTGGCCAGAGGCCACAGCTGGTAAACATCCTGCAATGTGTGGGACAGTGTCACACAGTACAGACCTGTCCTGGTCACTAGGGCTGCTGTTGAGAAATGCTGGCCTAGAGTTGGACATGGGAGAATGAGCTCATTTCTGGGGCAATGGATTAGGGACTACATTGTTTGGAGGGTAAGCACCTAAGATGGGATACCCTCTATCCTCTGTCTGTGTCTCCTCATCTGACCACTAATGTTTTCCCCAGGGCACACTAATGTCTTTGCATTATCATCCCTGCAACCAATTTCCTTAAGAAGAAGCTGAAGGGTTACCATATTTGGAGAATATGCAAAAGACTTCCTACTCAGCCTTGGCTATTCCTTGGGCCTGTGCTGTCTGGCATTTCCAACTTCATTTAATATTTGTCATATTATTTTCTTCTTTATTACTTATGTTAATGTTTTCGAAAAAGAAATTAAAATATCATATACTCCGTAGTAACTTTCATTTCTGCTTTGGGAAAAACATGCCAACCAAATGTCCCAAACAGAAGAGTAATTTTAATGATGACATCAATTGGAGCATTATTTTCGTAGAATAAGCAAAGAACTGGATACATCCAAATGCTGAGTAACAGGATGGATAAGCGAGGTGCTGTAACAGTGAATTATGAATGGCCATACACTCACTAATGCCCACAATTAACTGTATTGATTCTCCAAAATCTTTATGTGAAATAACATGGAGTAAAGATGAACTAAACTGTATTTACATAATTGCAGTTATGATTATAAGTACATTAAATAAGATCAAAACAGAGAGATGTGAAAATAATTTAGAGATCATTAAATTCTATTTTTAAGCAAATTCCTCAGAGTAAAAAAATTTTTAACTGGAAAAACTCATTGTTTCCTCATTGTTTTCAATTTGATTAGAGACCTCAATTTTGAAATTAAAGGTAAGAACTACGCCCATTTACTTCTTTTACTTTTTCTCTCACAATCTTACAGGCCAAAAACAAATTTCTAAATTTATGGTAAAAATGTTGGTTTGCAAATACGTTTGTTAGAAGAACTTAATCAGTTATTTATCAGACAAATCCACTGAGATGAGTGTGATGAACAGTTTCTCACACAAGTGTTCAGCAGGAAGCTCAGACCATTTAAAGGCCCTTGCTCTTGTTTATGTGAGGATACTTAGATTTCACATGAAAGGGTAGAATTGCATATTGATAATCTGAAATCAAAGCTACGAGTCTGTATTATTTGTATTTGACTTGATCCAATTATTAGATGATTTAATAATTCAATTGCCTTATTTATTTTTTAGTTATATATATATATATACATATATATATATATGTATATATTTTTTTTTCTGAGATGGACTCTTACATTGTCACCGAGGCTAGAGTGCAGTGGCACAATCTTGGCTCACTGCAACCACCACCTCTCAGGTTCAAGTGATTCTCTTGCCTTAGCCTCCTGAGGAGCTGGGACTACAGGCACACACCACCTTGCCTGGATAATTTTTGTATTTTTAGTAGCGATGGGGTTTCATTATGTTGGCCAGGCTGGTCTCGAAATCCTGACCTCAAGTGATCTGACTGCCTTGGCCTCACAAAGTGCTGAGATTATAGGTGTGAGCCCCCATACTAGGCTTCAATCGCCTTATTTAAAGTGAAGTCCACATGAACAAATTCTCCAACCTGAAAATACATCAGCAAGTTCTCTAGTGACTTTAGGTAGAATCCCAGACTGGATAAATACATGTAAGGCCAGTGTCAGTGTTAGTGAGGATTCCTATCAGAATCCTCATCCTAGAGTGTTCTAGGATGTAGGGATACAGAAATTCAGAGTGCAGGAATAGAGAAATCTGCCTGCAGGTTCAGAGCTGTGTTATGAAAAACCCTCTATGACCCTCAGGGTGGCAGAAGGATATTTTCCTATCCAACTCTCACTGTCCTAGAATGCTACTTATTGGCAAGTTTCAGGAATGAGACAGGGCGTTTTTGTTCATTTCCTGTCCTGTGAAAGTGAATCTGACTCTTTGGATGAAGGAGTCTTTTCAGGCTGCTTGGTCCAACTCTGCTTTGATGTCAGAAGCCTCTCTCCTCCCAGGAGAATTTGAAAGGCAAGAGGAAATAAGATCCAGAACCGTAATGGCGATAAATTATTGAATCTTCTTTTCCAATTTTGCAGTAATGAATCCAAATAAGATTTTGCTAGTGTTGGTAGACAGGATGTGCTCCATGAGCCAATAACTTTTTAATTCCAATTAGGATCACTGTGATGCCTGAGAGGCTAAACAGAGCCAGAGGGTGCGTACACAACAAAGAATAAAGTTCCATGAGAAATACGGACATGGATGCTGAGGACAAAGAGACTGGGCAGGGTACAGAGCTGCCAATCCTGAAGTCTGCAGTGTACACTTTTAGGGAAAAAAGCTTAATGCATCTTAAAATTTAGGCCACATTCAGATGCCACATCATCCAAAAATTTGGAATAAAGTTAAAAGAGGAAAAACTCTGTGTCACTCTTTGTCATCAGCTTGGATATGCTGGTCTACCCAGCAGCACTAAGCAGGGTTTAGACACAGTCTAAAGACGGGTTCAATGCACGGTGAGCCAGTCACTGCACTCTGCCTGCAGTCTTGTGGAAAACAACAGTCGATGAAACTAACAAAGGGAAGTCTCAGAAGCTTGAAGCTGGTTGTTTTCAGACCCAGATATATCTCAATAAAGCGGCTAAAAAGCCTAACAGAATATTTCTTCTTTTGTTAATCCCTAAAGGAATAAGGGTTCAGGTCATTATCTATCCAGGTCTTCTCTCAAGAAACTACCCTTTCCAGAAGTGTCAAACAAAGCTAAGGAGTATGGGGGGAATGAATTATGTATATTTCAAGGAATTCTGGCATACAAGTAAAAACTGTAGAAAGAGAGGTTGAAAACATGCTCAAGGTCTGCTAGAGATATTTTGTTTTATTTACTATTATATTTCTAGAGTCTAAACAGTGCTTGTCACATAGTAGACACTCAATAAATTTTGGCTGAGTGGACATTCCAGCTACCAATAGAAGATACAGGAATGCCAAGTAGTCTGATTTGGTACAGCTGATAGCAAAACAAAGTAAAACAAAAACCACTACTCCATTTCTATCCAGAAATATATCCCAAATTTGTAAATATCTATATTTATTCTAGAATGATTTAGAAATATTTTTAAAACTTTCACGAGTTTATAAAAATGGAAAAAAATAAAATTCCAGTTGTATGTAAAAGTATTGTCTTTTTAATCCTTTGATGTTATTGGTCCATCTCTGTTTTCACTCAATATACCAACCAACTCTAGCTAATACTGCAGTTGTTTTAAAGGAAATCCCAACAGAATATTTCTTCTTTTGTTAAACCCTAAAGGAATAAGGGTGCAGGTCATAACTATCCAGGTCTTCTCTCAAAGAAACTACCCTTTCTAGAAGTGGCAAACAAAGCAAAGGGGCATGGGGGAATTAATTCTGTATATTTCAAGGAATTCTAGCATCCACGTAAAAACTTTAGAGGCCAGGTACGGTGGCTCACACCTGTAATCCCAGCACTTTGGGAGGCCAAGATGAGTGGATCACCTCAGGTCAGGAGTTCAAGACCAGCCTGGCCAACATAGTGAAACCCCATCTCTACTAAAAATAAATAAATTAGCCAGGTGTGATGGTGTGTGCCTGTAGCCTCAGCTACTTGGGAGGCTGAGGCAGGAGAATCACTTGAAACAAAGAGGCAGAGGTTGCAGTGGGCCAAGATTGTGCCTCTGCACTCCAGCCTGGGTGACAGAGTGAGACTCCATCTCAAAACAAACAAACAAAAAACTATAGAGAGGTTGAAAACATGCTCTATCTATTTTAACCTATAAAATTAGTCTATAGTGCAAAGTGATCTTAAAAAAGCAGAGTAGCAGAAAAAATAAACTTCATAGCATCTATGAAGATGGAATATTTTTCCAGGAAACCTAGGTGAACACCCAAGCAGGCCTCCCAGGATGCAAGACTGGTTTGGATCTGGTCTTGTATGTTCAGAAACCCAATATGTCATCACACTAAGGACAGATCTCTCTTAGAAGCAGACTCCTAATGGCCAACCTCACCACGACTGATAGAAAAAAACAGAATGCCAGTTGGCCAATTAAAATAAAAAACAGAACTCCCGAGAAAACTGGCATTCTTGGCCAGCATATTTCTGACGGGCAAGCTCGAGAGAAAGCTGAATTTGAAATCCTCAAGTTGCTTTGGAACACGGAATGAGAATGAGAGGTCTTTGCTGCAGGAGCCATCTCTTCACTAATTCCAGGCCAAGGATGCCTAATGCATCTTTCCCTACAATAGGGATATATGTGGCCCCAAAATAGATAGGCTAAAGCTTTAGGTCAGGGCACCTCAACCCTGAGCATTATTTGGAAGGGCACTGCTGACATCTGCACGTATGACTTTCTCTTTGGTATTCTTCCTCTACTGAGTTTCAATTCAAAATAATACATTCTTACTTTAGATACGTTCACATCTTCAGGTAGTTTTCAAAGTGTTAAATGTCTCAGAGACTTGTTATTCATTCATTCAACAAACATTTGTGGAGATCCTATTATGTATCACCCACCGGTCTGGGCAGGAGGATACAGTAGGGAACAACAGACAAAATCCCTGCTTCCCGTGAGGCTTACATTCTCTTTCTTTATTTTTTCTGCTACTCTGCCTCTTTAAGATGACTTTGCACTATGGGCTAATTTTTTAGGTGAATTCTCCAAGGCAACCAAATTTCTCATTTGTGACCATATATTTGCCATTATGTACAGTTTATAATTACAAAAAAAAAAAAAAACCAGGTGATATCTTCTGTTAAGGTTTTTAAAAAGCAGAGAAAAATGTACAAGTTCAACAGGTGACTACTCAGTCAGACTTCACAAGCAAAAAGTGAATTTCCAGATCACCTTTATCTTGCTTGACATACCAGGGTGGTACATTTTCACCAGGAATGGAGAGCCTTGTTCTTCCCGGGGTTATCCCCATTAAAAGGGCTTTAATTGAAAATGTTATGGAACTGGAAAGGAACATAGGATTAAGAGTTGGTATATGTGTTCCAGAGTCTGCCTCAGCTAATACCCAGCTACAGATTGAGCAAGTCAACTGAACTCTCTAGGTCTCCTACCTTCATCTTTAAAATGACAGGGTTTGCCTGAGTCACTAAGGAATCAACAGCTGGGAAATATCATGTTTCCCCCTGGTAATAGAATCCAAACATTTTTCAGCTCAAGCTTTCTTTTGGCGCCTTGGGCCATGCCCCCACACATCCTGGCTACTTCATAGCATTACTTCATCAAACACTGACCCTGTAATACCAGTGTGACAGCTGAAGTCGCTGATATTCCAGATAAGATGTTAAAATATTTTGTTGTTTAGCTATGGAATCCTTTACGCACGTAAATGGTGAATCTGAGCCTGCTCTGATGAAGCAGAGGGAAGGGATGCCAGAAGGGGTCCGTCACCCCTCCTCCCCACTCCCACTGCAGCTCCAAAGAGGACTCTGTAGAACTAGCGTCTCTAATTAGCATGTCTGGAGGAGCATATAGACCAAATTGTAAATATGTCCACTGGTTCCGCAGAGAAAGGGGAGCTTTAAAGAGGACTGTATTAAGAATATATTTTTTTTAAAATTACAAAATCTAAGTGTCATACAGAGGAATTTACTTCTGGTTGTTAGTTATTTTGGGGCCAGAAGACCCTCTAACCCCTTGCTAAGCTACCTGATATCTTCATTAGTCATTGTCTGCCTCCTGCTTAGCTGTGTTCTCTGGTTAAACCTCCCTTTTCAGTCTACCTAGCAGACGAACACCCTCCAAAACAGACTTCATTAGCCTCTCCATCTGCTCTGCCTCCCATGTACCTGCCTAATCCTGTGGCTATCATCCTCAACTACCTACTTATCTTTCTCATTCATAAAATGTTTCCATTTCTCTTCCAGAAATGCTTCCAATTCTGATGCCCCTCTCACCCTATTAACTGATACAGTTCGGAATTTTGTCATGTTTTGCCTGGGCCTCCTGATATTTACGTTTCTATTAATTATTATAACAGCTATCGCTTATTAGTGTTTTCTATATAGTCAATGCTTTGCTAAGAACTATACATACATTATCTCATTTAATCCTCCCAATCTAATTGGGTATTCTTATTGCCAATGTACCGATATGAAAACTGAGGCACAGAGAAATTTAAATTCCTTGCAAATGGTCACACAAATGAGTGGCTTAAAGTCCATGTCCATTTGACATTTTAAGTCTCTCTCCCACCTAATTCTCTCTCCATACTGCTGCCACAGGTAGTTTTCTAAAACACAGGTCTAATGATTTAATGAAAAAATCCAACCCCCCTCTTGGCATTAAGGTCTTTCACAATATTTCCACAGTGTGACTTGTCAGCTCCAACACTTCTACCTCTGCCACACATAAGTTCGCATAATTGCCTAACAAGCCAGGCTACTGGGCAATTATAACAGCTTCCTGAAGTGCCATTCTTCCTCTAATCTGCCTGGTAAACTCTTATTCAGCTCTCAAAACCCTGTTTATACTATTTATTTTTAAACTTTAAGCTCTGAGATACATGTGCAGAACGTGCAGGTTTGTTACATAGATATACATGTACCACGGTTCAAGCCCTGTTTAAATGTCACTTTCTAGATGGGTTTTCATCAGTTCCCAAAGGCAAACTTAGTCGTTCCCTCCTTGGCAATCCTACAGCATTTTATTCAATATCTCTGTCATAGGAAAAAAAAAAAACCACATAAAGCACTAACATTTATCACAAGTGTATTTGTCACATTGTAAAAAAAAAAAAAAGAAAAAAAAGTTCCTGACAAAGATCACAACATACTAATTAGAATATCCTCTTAATGTACCTTGTTGTATGCCTGCCTCAGAGTTGGTACTCAATTAACGCTTAGCGAATGAAACGTTCTTGCTATCTCCACTTTTCTCAATATTCACGTTTCTTCCCAAGCAATCTGGCCCTGTCTCGCTTATGCTACTTAAACTCCTGTCCTGAAAACTACCAACACATATGGGAATTAGGGGTAGCAGCTGATATTTGCTCTGAAAAGGATAAAAGAAAAACGGGATACTTCACTATTAATTAGTTCAGGTTTAGTTATTAAAGTACATTTTGGGTTAGTATATGTTGCTTTTCACCTATTTTGTATTAGTCAATACCTAGCTGTGATAATATTTTAGTTCCTAAATATCACTCATCTTTGCAACCCTTAGCAATAAAGCAGTTGAACCAATAATTATTAATTTCTCGGCTTCACTGGGTGGGCCTTAGAAGGAAATAAGCCAGTGAGCAAGAGGCCAACCCTTGAGAAGAGACGCCAGCACGCTGTTTGATCTGCTTTAACAGGCTAGAGTCAGAGTAGGGCTGAGCTGAAAATGGTTGGACATCCTTCCTGCCTATGGGTAATCTTAGAACCAACCCTGCCCCCCTCAACAACCGTTGGACAAAAAGCTAGGTCAGTTGTGGCCAGAAAGGGCTCACTTCCACAGCATGCACTCTAAGCCACAGCAAATGGGAGGGAAGAATGCCTGATGTCCTGGAAAACCCTGCCTGGTGACCAGGGGCTGGGAATCCTGAGGACACATTTTCACTTCACTTAATACAAAGGCTTACAACCTTCCTAGTCTGGCTCATTGCGTTTATTGTGCTCACTGCGTTCATCTCAAGAGCTGTTTGCAGCAGCCAATAACTCTTAATTGTCAGGTCTGAGACTGAGAGGCTGAGAGGTTTCAGCCTCTACTTCGAGACTGCGGCACCTGAAAGCTATACATCCCTTCCTACTTCCAGCAACTTCCAGACCTCCCTTTATTCTGACTGCTCCTCTTTCTCTGGCTGCTCCTTTGCCTCCTAATGATTCCTCCTCCACCCCCAGCTCCATAAATAGTATTCAGCAGGAAACCACTCTCTCCCTGGTTAAGGTCATTGGCAGTGTTGTCTTAAACAAGATGGCTTCCAAATCTCTGGGCATTTCAGCTCACGTGGGGACTAGCCCATTGGCACTCCACTAGGATTGTCCCCAAGGACCTCAGAATGAGAGGGTGTCAAACCAGACATTTTCATCTTTCTCTCTCCTGCTAAAATCTATACTCTGCCTTAATTTAATGAACTGCCATTATTTCATTGATTGGTCCCATCCTCCCCACTCCAAGCTGATCAGTGAGCAAATCTTTGCTGACTCTACCTCTGGAGCAGCTCTGAAATCCATTCCTTCTCTCCACCGCTTTAGGCAGGGCCTTACCCTGTAACGCGTTCTCCCTGCTCGAAGTCTCTGTATTTACACTTGTCTTACGGCCACTGATACTGGGTGTCTACACTGGCAATCTACCCATTTGTGATTTCTCCATATTAGACTATAACTTCCTTGGATAGAGAAACCTTGTCTCTCTCTCTCTCTCTCTCTTTTTTTTTTGTCCTATTAATCCTGTGAAAATACTGTGCTTTACACATAATAAGTGCTTAATATATAGACATTAGCAATAGAGAACAGATTATCTTAAAGTGACTTCCCTTGTTCTTCCAAAGAGCACATCATTAGATAATTAAATATTTACTCTAACTTCTTCTGGCCCAATTAACAATGTTATATATACACACAGACCATACACACAGACACATGCACACACTGTATGCCCTTAGCTACCTTTAAGTCAATCTTTTAGCAAACACAAAGAGGGACTCAATCTCCCAAATAATTAAAACATAAATTGGGTCATATTTTTGTTCCTGGTCTTCCTTGAGGAAAATGACACAATGCTTGGTAGCAAATGTGAAGTTATTTTGCAAATCTATATCCTCAAAATGCCACCAAACATGGTTCATGCATCCTGCTTTCTTGCATTTTGATCCTATCGCTATGACTTAGTGTGGTAATTATATTACAAAGCTATTATTTGATGAAATGAAAATGGCAAAACAATTTAAATGCTTGTCTAAAAAGACTCTGTAAGAATGCAATTATGAGTGAAATTACAATGGCAAAATAATTGAAATGCAAGTCTGGAAGGCACAGTTGTGAAACCATTAAAATGCTCCTGTTGGGGACTCACAACATTGAGTGAAACTATACACTCCTGGGGACACATTTTTAATTCACTAAAGCAGCCAACATTTATGGACAGATGAGAATATCTGGCCTCCAATTGTGCTGCAGCATTATTAACACTTCTAAATGCCACCTGGGGGTGGGTAACATCACCAGGGTTTCTGGGTTTAGAGGGTAGTTGGATAAGATAACCATATGTTGTACTGTGCTTTCATATAGCACCAAGAAGATAAAGGCACACAGGCAAGTTGGGCTTAGATTTTTCTGTAGTGTTCCCAGTATCAATGGTAGGATCATAACATTAAAATATTTTTATTTTTTACTCTAAATGTAAGCTGGCAATTATTAAATATTTGTGAGGATGTATTTCTAAGGATCTATCTTCTTTATACATTCTGCTGATACATTTCTTCAGCAAAATCTCGATACATATTTTGATGTGTAGGCTTACAGTTGGATATACTTGCTCACCAAAAGAAAAAAACAAAAATGAAATACAGAGCTAGATGCAAAACTGATCTGCTGAGATGGTCAATTTGACAAATGACCAAGGACCCTCCTCTGAAGCATGGTGATATCTGCCTTTGAGAGTGGAACACACAAATGAGTGTATCAGCAAAATATGCAAAATATGCTCCTGACTCCCACCCCTTCAACCTACACAATCTACTTTCATGGATCCATTTCTTTTAGCTAAGCATAAAGAAACAAATACTAGGAGTGGGTCATATAAAAGAAACAAGCGTTAAAGGAATACAAAGATGTATATCGTTTTCTCACCCATGATTGTCTCTCTTGTGTTGTCATAGAGCAAGTTAGGATATGGCATTTAATTTTAATCACCCAGAAATTTTCTCAGCATCAATGATAATAACATTACTTAACAAAGTTACTACGTTTCCACAAAAAGAATTGTATACTTTCGTTTTTGAAGCTTTAGTTTAACGAAATCCCATGGAAACATAGATACTAAGTATTTTTACTTTCTTTCATAGACTCTGAAACACATAGATTTAATAGACACATACACATGTTTTCTGAGGCAGGATTTGCAAGAGCAGTTTGGAAATCCTCCTGATTTTCTATACCAAGTGTTTGCATTGGACCCTTAAACTGCTGGGGGGGATATTTCACTGCATGCATGCTTCTCGCCTACTTATTTTCCCTTGCACAAACTCAGAGAGTGCTAACTACAGCTTTGTAAAAATATGAACCTGGGTGCATGGTAACTTCAAAACAAAAATCAAATCTTCCATATAGATATTTTATAGAGAGGTCGTATTATTTTTAACACACATAATTTAAATATTTATATGATTTAAAATATATAAAGAAATGAAGTTTTTCTAGTTTGGACACAAAGTTACACACCTTGAAAAAGATTAAAAAATCAACTATAGAAAATTCTGTGAATAAGGCTGATTGAAAATCTAAGCAAACATACACATAGATAATAGAAAAAATTAAAGTTATCAGGGTCCTAAAATATTTAAACTACTCTATTCACATAAAATTTGAAATCGTATTTGTCAGAGTTTCATAGAACAAATCTCTGTATTTAGAAATAATACTGTGTTGAATATAACAGCATTATTAACTTCCAAGGGAGTAGCTTCAGAATGTAATAAAGAAACCAATACAACGATGATAAAAATACAAGTTAAATAAAACACACTCGAACTTACTTTGAAATGCTTAAAAATAAATTGAATGGATAGATGATAAAGGAAATATAGTAAATATTAACTGCAGACTCTAGGTGGTAGGTATACACAGGTGTTCACTGTACAAATATTTTGATTCTTTCGTATGCTTAAGTTTTTTCATAATAAAAAATGTTAGAAAAAAATGCAATGCTCTAGATGAAAAGTATTTATTCTCTATGTTGCTAACTGTGCTTAACAAATAAGCCAGTTTCAGAATCGGTCTCCATGACACCACACACTCACCTAGCCATCCAGATCCTGAATTTGGGATGCAGAGGTCTGTCTCAGCACTGGGTAACACGAAGCCAACGACAAACACCTCTACGCCATCTGCCATAAGAGCCATGCCCAGGACAAAGAAAAGGGCCCACTGAAAACGACCATGACCACATTCTTGGATTATCAGCTCATACTGCTGGGCTAGCTCTTCCTCGTCAGCTCTCCTTTCTGATTCCAGCTCCCGCCGGTCCTTGTACTCATCTCCCTTGGGCTGCCCCACTGACACGATGCTGTCCTTCGCTTGGTTCATACTGGGGATGCCCTGATACTCCCCCTCATAGATCTCATCATCTTCATCATGCCCCTCAGTGGCCTCACTTGAGCCTTCGTCATCGTTGGCCTCCCCATCATAGGTTTCTCCAGCAGGGTAGTAGTCATCATCGTCTTCCTCATCTTGGAACCGACTGTAGGACCTCTGGGTGTATTCATCCTGGGCTCGGTCCACGGCTTGATTCACCTTCTTTACTGTTTGTTTCTTCACCTCTCTGGCAATGTCCTTAGCACCCTTCATCAGTGAAGTCCTATCCTTGTAAGAGTCCTCCATCTTATCTCAACTGATGGTCAATTAGAAGACGGGAATTGTTCACAGCCTTTGTTCAGTGGTTCAGCTCTGATGGCATCATCCACTTTGGGTTCAAAACAGAACTGCGAAAGAAAAAGCAGGAGATGGTTATTATTCCTTTCCGTATCTTTTTTACCATCTATTTCTTGACCTCTTTTCAATGTCCCACAAACTACCACACAGAATTAGTTTTTCCTTTTTTTAATCTCATTGTACACATGTACACCTTATGCTGCTTCTCTGCTTAAGTGTGAGCAGCACGCTTGGAGTATTTAGGGTTTTCGCTGCTATTATTATTGTTTCATGTTAAGAAATTCTACCCCCAGGGTAATAGTACACAGAAATTCCCCTGAGAATAAAACAGCATCTTGCATCTTTTAAAGTACATCCAGCGCATTTTGAAAGTGCTACAACCATATACCGTAATTGAGAAAAATAATATTGCTCACAGACACATACAAATATTGCAAAGGCAAAACCAGAGTATTAGAAGAATCCTACTGGGCCTGTTTCCTCACATTGAACAGCAAGCAGCCCCATACACAATTGCTATCAAACTGTAGTTATATTTTTAAGATTGCATTTCCCCCTACTTAACATTGTGTTTCCTTCCAGCAAATGATAACAGAGACTCCCATGCCATGCTGAACTGACAATGAATATATTCCCCTAGCATAGTGTCATATCCATAGGATTGGCAGAGTTCATCCAATGATTTTACAGATACATTTGATGTTGAATTAAAACATACGGCTTGTTTGGTGGGAGGAGTCTGCCCTTTCAGAAACTAGCCCCAGGCCATCAGGGACAGGTGAGCTCCATGTGATGTGCCGTCACAACCCCACTTCTATTTTCTTCATCTCTGGACACCCACTACACACACACTCTCTCTTCCTCCTTCCCACCTCCTCCTACTGCCACTCTGCCTAGCTGCTTTTTTGGTAATTAAGTCTGAAGCTTCCATGACCTGTCATTTGGTTTTCTTTTTCACTGATAGCACCCCCATGCCTTGGTTCCTTCAATTCGGGCTGACCTCATGGTAACGTATATTCTATTTGTCCACTCAGCTGTCTCTTTTGGCGGCTCATGTGAGCCATTGTCAGGTTCATCCTTGTACACAGATAATACAGAGGTTAAAAAAGTCTTTCTCCCTCATCATTAACTCCTCAAGCCTTATGCTATGGCAGCCTTCCAAACATTGATTTATATAATTGTCATTTCTACCTTCTCTTTTTGTACCTAGTATAAAATATTTAAAGCGGCAATTACTAACGTACATTTAACTACTCATCCAAATGGCACAATCAAGCCTGGAAATAAAGACAAACAGATGTTTGTTTATAAATGGACCATTCTTCATTCCCACTGAATACCTACAAATGCCCAGTAGGCAAACAGGAGTACGGCTCTCACAGACGTGCATTTTGGAAGATGATAAAAGAAATTAAAATAAACATATGATTGCAAGGTTTTTAACCAAACAAATGTTTTAGTAAATTATTTTTCTGTTTGTTCTCCCTCTTTTTTATTTTAATTATTTTTGGAGAACTGAGAGGAAGAGAAAGGGAAGAAGAGTGAGATGGGAGAATCCATGAGAACAGTTAGAAAAATGGGAAGGTGGTGAGAAAAGAGGCTGACGATGGGATGCTCAGAAACTCAAGGAAAAGGGGCAGGGAGGACGATGATGAAGTTGGAAATTGAGAGACATTTCCTACTTTAAAAATTAACAGTAAAATCAGAATATTTCACACAGTAAATAAACCACCATCCTATACATAGAACAGATGATCATATCAGACACTGTACACAGCTGCTTCCTGTACATAATCAGCCCCAGAAACACCATTAAGTGAGCTCCAAAGCCCTCTGAGTTGAAAGCAGAATCTGAACGACCCTACGGCACTACCCCAGTGCCTTTCATAATGGAAAGCCTCTGCCATAGCTGTTTCTAAGGAAACGTACATCAACTGACTGCGTTTGGCTTTTCTGCTTTTGTTCTCGGCCACAGGTATCTTTACCACACGCTTTACAGGGCTCTCCTCCCTAAACAGGTCCTCGTATAGGAGCCACCTCTGCTAGAGACAAGAGGTATGATGTCTTAAATGTCACGGGTATGACTGGAAAAGTGGATAATTCTAACCCTCTGAGAAATCTAAGCACTTGCGCAATGAGACATAAAATAAGAATTTTACAATTAAACATTCCAAGTTTGAAAACATCCTTGTAGAGATCTTAGTTTTAATTCTGGGGCAAAACAAAGCATGTGCACATATAAGTTCTCTTTTTGTATCTCAAGATTTCTCATCCCCCAAATCGAAGCTTGGGTAAGTGTTTTGAGGGAAGAGATTTGTTCTTTCAGTTTGTAGTTGTACTAAAGCAAAGGAGATTTTTCTGTGCTCTTGCATAAACAAGAAATATGAATACTTATTCAAAAATTCTCTTTAAAATTAGATGTTTGTAGATATTGCCATTGGGGTAAGCTGGTGAAAAGTACGGGGGTCTCTCTGAATTATTACTTACAACTGCATGTGAATATACAATAATTTCAAAATATAGAGTTAAAGCGAAACTCCAAATTTGTACTATCCTTACAAAGCCATCCTGGAATAGGTGCAAGATGTTTGGCTAGTGGACAGATTATTCAGGGGCAGAGTTATAATTCTATGCCCTCTGGTAAATGGAAAAATGTAAAAAGCTCGGTTCATTAAAGATATTGCCAGGAAAATGGCAGATTGATATCTACACGGGAAGGCTATGCCTGAATTAAAGCAGCAATCCTCAAGGGCGGGGCCCACATACCAGGTGTGGCCTATAAGAAGGTCCGAGAGCAGCTGTTTACAGCATCGTCCATGTTTACTTTTGTTTCTCGAATAAATTACAGAGTGATGCCACACAATATGTGCCGGACTTCGTTTCAATGAAAAGCAAAACAAAACAGACCACCTTGATTTGGTGCTTACCATATGTGAGGCATTGTGCTCAAAGCTTCCTGTATGTCCCTTTATTCTTTTATTTAATCTTTACTTCAATCCTACAAAATAGACATTATAGTCCTCCATTTTACAGATGGAAAATTAAGGCTCAGGGAGATTAAATAACTAGCTAAAAGTCACGAAGCTTGTTAGAGGAGAGGCCAGACTCAAGCTCAGATGTGTCTGACCCCAAAGCCTTACCCCTTATCTTCATCTGCCTCACACAGTGGTCTCACTGAGGTCTTATTAAATGCAGTGGCCTTCTTCCTAGTCATTCAAGTATTCCAGTAACTCTTTTTCCATACACTAAAATGGTTTTATAACCTCTTCTCTAAATTGTCGTTTACATTCTGAAGTAAAGAGAATTGTTGTGAGACCGTTCATCAACGATGAGCTTTATATGAGTAATAATTTTAAAATGTGGTCTTGTTTGTTCCAATAAACTACCCTAGGATGGTGGCTGTACTTCAAGAGGTAATATAACCCAGTTAAATAAGACGTCAGTGGTCCAGGACGGCAGGAAAGCAGGCAAAGCAATGAAACTCTAACAACCTCGGATTAAGTACACGATGCTTCTCGTTTACTCAAGTCAATTTCCTTCTCCACGAAATAAGGGGAATCATAACCACCTTCCAGTGTCCTGAGCATTAAAATGAGTTGTTTACACCAGTTTTAGGACAGAATCTGACACATATTCCGTGGTTTCAATTCAGTTCCCCCAGGAACAGACCTAGCCATAAGGAGTCAGCTGCAAAGCATATATCAAAGAGCAGGGCAGGGAGGGGGCGATGGAAGCAGGGCTGCAATTTTAGGTATTGGGCCATGGAGCAAGCTTCAGAAACTCTGGAGTATAAATTATGCCTCGGAATTTTCCCCACCCAGGGCAAAGGTGCTGAGCTTTCATAACACCATGCCAACTGTTGGTTGAGCGCTCCTGAGGGCAATGGTGGAATGTAGGAGCTTCCTGTTCTCTGCACCAAAAGGCAAGGTAGTTTCAGTAGCCTGACGGCAGTCCTCTAAAAAGCCACAGGTGCTGGCCAAGTAAAGCAAAGGCACACTGAAACCAGGTGGGGAGAGCACCCAGATGATGAAAAGGGTCCAGGGACCCAGGACATTAACAGTATCTCTTGTAATAAGCACTTGGATAAATACTTGTTTAGATGGTGTACTCATCATACTAAGCTACAAGACACATAGTTGATTAAAAACTGCATTTATAGAAGTGGCTGTTAAATAATGTTCACAGCAAAGTGAATCTGATGTAGTCAATGATATGCACAATCACTGTGTGTGATATTTTGCACAAATATGTAAAATACAAAGAATAATTATACATATGAGCATTATTCTGGCAAAACACAGTTTTTGTTTCCTTTTTGCTCCTTTGATCAAACACACGTGTCCGATACCGCTAATACTATTTTAAAACTTTCCTACACAACTTCCCACCCTACACAACCCACACACACAGATGTTTCTCTCGGTGTTTTCCCACACCACGCAAACATTCCATCTTTCCTTTGCTTTACTCCTCATCACCACCATCAATCAAAAGATCATGGATAGCGCCTCCTCCCCAAAATATTCTAGAATCTTCTGGATGCTGGGAGAGTCCATTCTTCTAACAACTGTATTTATGCAGCTTTAAAGCCATTGTGTGCTGACAGAGTAATGATAGCAACAATAATGGTTAATCCGTTATTCTGTCAGCCACGTGCCCAGCACTGCAGATGCATTATCACACAGTAACGCTCACAAACATTGTACGGGGGAAGTACTTTTAAAATCCCCACTTCACAGATAAGAAAACTGAAACCTGCCCAGTAACAATGCAAACCTACGCAATGCTACATCAGAGCCCAAGCACATACCCACTACATCTGCTAGTTTTGGTGGAAATGGGAGCCTGTGATGGAAATAGGGATCTGAAACAGCACAGGTGTGTAGAAGGCAGCGCCATGCCAGTAGACTTGTGATCTTCTAAAGTTCTTGCAGATATGTAGTGTGCTGGAACTGGGCAGAGGGGCTCATAACAGCCCTCTTCCCCTCTTAAGCTTGGAACTAAAGGAGACATACGGTGAACAACTGCCAGCTGACTGAACAACTGTGCCCAACTTTATCCCTGATGCCACACCTCCCTCCCAGGTCAGGCATGCTGGGCTACACAGGACTCCTTCTGGAGTGGGGTCGGGTTGAGTGGGGAACTTTCCATGAAGCTTTCCACACTGAGCACATTTTTGAGATGAAGAAATAGAAACTGACCCATCATCCCAGCCTGTCCAAATCTCTGATGTTAAGTGTTTATTATTTAAAGATGCCTCTTCCCCTCCAACCTTCTAAACTACCTGTATGTAGACATTCTCATTCTTAAAGATGCAGTTCAAAAACTGCCTCCTTCATGAAATGATTTCCTTTCTTTATTGCTTAGCCTAATTATATCTTGCAAGCTAAGTGTAGCTGGTTTCCTCCTGGCATTCAATCTTGTTTTCCATTATGCTCATCAATATATGTAAGTTTCCTGAAAACAGGAACCTAGTAAAATACAACACCATAAAGTCATGTTATTGGGATTTTTGTTTATTTTTTTGAGGCAGGGCCTCACTCTTTCACCCAGGCTGGTGTGCTGTGGTGTGATTATGACTCACTGTAGCTTCAACTTCCCAGGCTCAAGCGATCCTCCCACCTCAGCCTCCTGAGTAGCTGGGACTACAGGTATGCACCATCATGCCTGGCTAATAATATCCAGGTCTTTCTATGTTTCCCAGGCTGGTCTAGACCTCTTGTGCTCAAGCAGTCCTCCTACCTCAGCCTCCCAATGTGCTGGGATTATGGGTGTGAGCCACTGTACCTGGTTTTAAAGCAATGTTATTAAATGAGGACTCAAGCCCCATAAGGGGCCAACTCTTAGGTCCCCCGCTTTCTTTATCAGGCAGTTGTCTGGATCAGCAGCTCCCCAAAGTGCAGTATGCAACCTGTGGTCCTATAAGTTCTCTGAGAGGACAGGGTTTGACGGTCATATAAATATTCGAAGTTTGTCTCACACTTCATGTGAAGTATGAGTAGGACGGTTACAGTACAAAGCCTGTTATAAAGAACGCTGCTTAAATGGGTTACCCAACCATTCCAAACTTTCCTAATAACAGAATTCCCTGCCTTCAATGTGACACCAGTGAGCAGTTCTCATTACCCACTTTATGGAAATACTGTATTAAGATGAACACTAAAATTCTTTAAATTCTAATGTCTCTATTATAAAATACCATAACACTCATTAAAATTAATTGAAGCAAGCAGGATAAAAGGCAGAAAATCTACATTAAAATAATATTTCTAAAATAAAAGATGGCATTTCTTTTAAGTCTATCAAAAACTGAAATGAAGTTTTCCAAATGTGATTGCTTAGGATTTTTAAACAGACTTGCTTTAAAAATAGAAAGTATTTAGCATATCTGTATATTTTTAAGGTAATAAGTTATTTGAAGAGCCTGGAAGGTTTAAGTATATTAACATTCATTTTTATGCAATTTTGACACAGTTAATTTGCTCTGTGAAGAACAGATCTCCTAAACCAGGGTAAACTTGACCTCAGCAGTTGTCCAAATCTCAAAAAACCCCAGAGCAGTGAAATCTAAAGGCCTCGCACAAATGACAAACCTGTTTGCATATATAAACTTTTCTGAAGGTCCCAGAAATATCCTTAAGGGAGCCAAAGTGGGCAGTATTCTTCTTTGAAGAAATAATTGAATTCAATTTAGTACAAAATTTTTCTTTCAGACTACAAAACCAAAGCATGCTTATTTAAAACCACTGGACCAGCTCATACAATTTGGATGACTACTAGAAAAAATCAACCAAACAAACAAAATAGCAAGTGTTGGCAGGGATGTGGAGCCACTGTGCACTGTTGGTGGGAATACCAATGTTACAGCCTCTGTGAAAAGTGGTGTGGCAGTTCCTAAAAACATAAAAATAGAATGACCATATGATCTAGCAATTCCACTTCTGGGTATACACACAAAAAATTGAAGCAGATTCTGGAAAAGATATTTATAAATCTATGATCCTAACACTGTTATTCACAGTAGCTCAATCATGGAAGCAACCCATTGGTCCACTGACCAATGAATGGATAGGCAAAATGTGGTATACACATACAACAGAATATTATTCAGCCCTAAAAAGGAAATAAATTCTGAAACATGCTATAATATAGATGAACCATTTTTAAACTATATTTTAAGTTCTGAGATACATGCACAGAACATGCAGGTTTGTTACATAGGTATATATGTGCCATGGTGGTTTGCTGCACCCATCAACTCATCTACATTAGATATTTCTCCTAAAGCTATACCTCTCCTAGCCCTCCAACCCCACAACAGGCCCTGGTGTGTGATATTCCCTTCCCTGTGTCCATGTGTGCTCATTGTTCAGCTCCCACTTACGTGTGAGAATATGTGGTGTTTGGTTTTTCTGTCCCTATGTTAGTTTGCTGAGAATGATGGTTTCCAGCTTCATTCATGTCCCTGCAAAAGACATGAACTCATCCATTTTTATGGCTGCATAGTATTCCATGGTGTATATATGCCACATTTTCTTTATCCAATCTATCATTGATGGGCATTTACGTTGGTTTCAAGTCTTTGCTATTGTGAATAGTGCTGCGATAAACATACATGTGCATGTGTCTTTATAGAAGAATGATTTATAATCCTTTGGGTATATACCCAGTAATGTGATTGTTGGGTCAAACAGTATTTCTGCTTCTAGATCCTTGAGGAATTGCCACACTGTCTTTCACAATAGTTCAACTAATTTTGACTCCCACCAACAGTGTAAAAACATTCCTATTTCTCCACATCCTCTCCAGCATCTGTTGTTTTCTGACTTTTTAATGATCGCCATTCGAACTGGCATGAGATGGTATCTCATTGCGATTTTGATTTGCATTTCTCTAATGACCAGTGGTGATGAGCTTTTTTTCATGTATTTGTTGGCTGCATAAATGTCTTCTTTTGAGAAGTGTCTGTTCATATCCTTCACCCACTTTTTGATGTTTTTTCTTGTAAATTTGTTTAAGTTCCTTGTAGGTTCTGGATATTAGTCCTTTGTCAGATGGGTAGGCTGCAAAATTTTTTCCCATTCTGTTGGTTGCTGATTTACTCTAATGATAGTTTCTTTTGCTATGCAGAAGCTCTTTAGTTTAATTAGATCCCATTTGTCAATTCTGGCTTTTGTTGCCATTGCTTTTGGTGTTTTAGTCATGAAGTCTTTGCCCATACCTATGTCCTGAATGGTATTGCCTAGGTTTTCTTCTAGGGTTTTTATGGTGTTAGATCTTACATTTAAGTCTTTAATCCATCTGGAGTTAATTTCTGTATAAGGTGTAAGGAAGGGATCTAATTTCAGCTTTCTGCATATGGCTAGCCAGTTTTCCCAACACTATTTATTAAATAGGGAATTCTTTCCCCATTGCTTGTTTTTTTTTTTTTTTTTTTTCCAGGTTTGTCAAAGATCGGATGGTTGTAAATGTGTGGTGTTATTTCTGAGGGTTCTGTTTTGTTCCATTAGTTTATATATCTGTTTTGGTACCAATACCATGCTGTTTTGGTTACTGTAGCCTTGTAGTATAGTTTCAAGTTAGGTAGTGTGATGCCTCCAGCTTTGTTCTTTTTGCTTAGGATTGTCTTGGCTATATGGGCTCTTTTTTGGTTCTATATGAAATTTAAAGTAGTTTTTTTCTAATTCTGTGAAGATGTCAATGGTAGTTTGATGGGGACAGCATTGAAGCTATAAATTACTTTGGGGAATATGGCCATTTTCATATTGATTCTTCCCATCATGAGGATGAAATGTTTTTCCATTTGTTTGTGTCCTCTCATTTCCTTTAGCAGTGGTTTGTAGGACCTTGAAGAGGTCCTTCACATCCCTTGTAAGCTATATTCCTAGGTATTTTATTCTCTTTGCAGCAGTTGTAAGTGGAATTTCACACATAATTTGGCTCTCTGTTATTGGTGTATAGGAATGCTTATGATTTTTGCACATTGATTTTTTTATCCTGAGACTTTGCTGAAGTTGCTTATCAGCTTAAGGAGATTTGAGGCTGAGATGATGTATATTTAGAAAATATACAATCATGTTATCTGCAAACAGGGAAAGTTTGACTTCCTATCTTCCTATTTGAATATTCTTTCTTTCTTTTGCCTGATTGCCCTGGCCAGAACTTCCAATACTATGTTGAATAGAAGTGGTGAGAGAGGGCATCCTTGTCTTGTGCTTGTTTTCAAAGGGAATGCTTCCAGCTTTTGCCCATTCAGTATGATATTGGCTGTGGGTCTGTCATAAACAGCTCTTAATTCTGAGATACATTCCATCAATACCTAGTTTATTGAGAGTTTTAGCATGAGGAGGTATTGAATTTTACTGAAGGCCTTTTCTCTATCTATTGAGATAATTATGTGGTTTTTGTCATTGGTTCTTTTTATATGATGGATTATATTTATTGATTTATGTAGTTTGAACCAGCCTTGCATCCCAGGGATGAAGCCAACTTGATTGTGATGGATAAGCTTTTTGACATGATTGTTGATGGTCTTTACAATTTAGAATGCTTTTGCAGTGGTTGGTACCTGTTTTTCCTTTCCATATTTACAGCTTCCTTCAGGAGCTCTTTAAGGCAGGCCTGGTGGTGACAAAATCTGTCAATATTTGCTTGTCTAGAAAGGATTTTATTTCTCCTTCACTTATGAAGCTTAGTTTGGCTGGATATTAAATTCTTGGTTGAAAATTATTTTCTTTAAGAATGTTGAATATTGGTTCCCAGTCTTTTCCAGCTTGTAGGGTTTCTGCAGAGAGATTTGCTGTTAGTCTGATGGGCTTCCCTTTGTGCATAATCTGACCTTTCTCTCTGGCTGCCCTTAACATTTTTTTCCTTCATTTCAACCTTGGTGAATATGACAATTATGTGTCTCAGAATTACTCTTCTCAAAGAGTATCTTTGTGGTGTTCTCTATATATCCTGAATTTGAATGTTGGCCTGTCTTGCTAGGTTGGAGAAGTTCTCCTGGATAATATCCTGAAGAGTGTTTTTCAAATTGGTTCCATTCTCCCTGTTACTTTCGGGTACACCAATCAAATATAGGTTTGGCCTTTTCACATAGTTCCATATTTCTTGGAGGCTTTGTTCATTCATTTTCTTTCTTTTTTCTCTGTTCTTGTCTTCATACTTTATTTCATTAAGTTGATCTTCAATCTCAGATATCCTTTCTCCTACATGATCGATTTGGCTATTGATATTTGTGTATGCTTGAAGAAGTTCTCATGCTGCATTTTTCAGCTCCATCAAGTCATTTATGTTCTTCTCTAAACTGGTTATTCTAGCTAGAAATTTCAGCTAACCTTTTTTCAGGGCTCTTAGCTTCCTTGCATTGGGTTAGAATATGCTCCTTTAGCTCAGAGGAGCTTATTATTATTCACCTTCTGAAGCCTATTTTTGTCAATTCATCAAATTCATTCTCTATCCAGTATTGTTCCTTTGTTGGCAAGAAGTTGTGATTTTTTTTGGAGGAGAACAGGCTTTCTGGTTTTTAGAATTTTCAGTCTTTTTGTACTTGCTTTTCCTCATCTTTGTGGATTTATCTACCTTTGGTCTTTGATGTTAGTAACTGTCGGATGGGGTTTTGTGTGGACATTCTTTTTGTTGATGTTGATGTTATTTTTTTTTTCTTTGTTAGTTTTCCTTCTAACAGTCAGGCCCCTCTGCTGTGGGTCTTCTGGGGTTTGCTGGAGGTCCACTGCAGACCCTGTTTGCCTGGGAATTACCAGCAGGGGTTGCAGAACAACAAAGATTGCTGCCTGTTCCTTTCTCTGGAAGCTGTGTCCCAGAGGGGTACCTGGCAAATGCCAGAGGGAGCTCTTCTGTATGAGATGTCTGTCAACCCCACCTGGGAGGTGTCTCCCAGCCAGGAGGCATGGATGTCAGGGACCCACTTGAGGAGGCATTCTGTCCCTTAGCAGAGTTCGAGCAGTGTGCTGGGAGATCTGCTGTTCTCTTCAGAGCCGGCAGTCAGGAATTTTTATGTCTGCTGAAGCTGTACCCATAGCTGTCCCTTCTTCCAGGTGCTCTCTCCCTGGGAGATGGGAGTTTTACCTATAAACCCCCGGCTGGGGCTGCTTCCTTTCTTTCAGAAATACCTTGCCCAGAGAGGAGAAATCTAGAGACAGAGTCTGGCTACAGTGGCTTTGCCACACTGTGGTGGCTTCCACAACCAGTTCAAACTTCCAGGCCTTTGTTTATGCTGTGAGAGAAAAATGATCTACTCAAGCCTCAGTAATGGTGAACACCCCTCGCCTCAGCAAGCTCAAGCATCCCAGATTGACTTCAGACTGTTGTGCTGGCAGCAAGAATTTTAAGCCAGTGGATCTTAGCTTTCTGGGCTCCATAGGGGTGGAATCCACTAAGCTAGATGACTTGGCTCCCTAGCTTTAGCCCCCTTTCCAGTGCAGTGAATGGTTCTATCTTGCTGGCATTCCAGGCACTACTGGGGTATGAAAAAACTGCACTACTGGGGTATGAAAAAACTGCAGTTCACATCCTTGGTGTGTGTGAGTGCCAATGCAGGCCACCACCATGCCTGTGTTACAGCAGTTCCATGATGATTGTTGCCCGAGGTTAATGTAGTTTTTTGTTAGACCTGTGTTTTACACATTTCTCAGAGTAGGATATTGGTATTATAATTTAGAGGCACAACAGTCAGAAAGTCACAATAACTTAGAAACATGCGCATATTCTTCTGAAATAGCACTCAAAAATGATTAGTGTCAGTATTTTTTCACTTGGGTCAATCAAATCTGTAACTCCGAATCTAAGCTATTAAACAAAAAGTATGCAATAAATGAATTTTGTAAATAAAAAAAAATGGCATTTGCACAAATGGCCACCCAGTTTTGTGCTTGACACCCAGGGGCCTGGTGGTGTAGGCACCTGAGGGAATCTCTTATTCTGCGGGTTGCAAAGACTGTGGGAAAAGCATAGTATCTGGGCTGGAATGCATCATTCCTCATGGCACAGTCCCTCATGGCTTCCCTTGGCTAGGGGAGGGAGTTTCCTGATCTCTTGCACTTCCAGGGTTAGGTGACACCCCACCCTGCTTTGGCTCCTCCTCCATGGGCTCTACTCACTGTCTAACCAGCCCCAATGAGATGAGTCGGGAACCTCAGTTGGAAATGCAGAAATCACCCACCTTCTGCATTGATACCACTGGGAGCTGCAGATTAGAGCTGTTTCTATTTGGCCATCTTCAATATAGATGAATCTACTATGCTAAATGAAATAAGCCAGTCACAAAAAGACAAATACTGTATGATTCTATTTATATGAGATCCTTAGAGCACTCAAAATAATAGTGACAGAATATAGAATGGTGGTTGCCAGTGTCTGGGAGAAGTGGGGAATGGGGAGATTTTATTTAATGGATACTGAGTTTCAGTTTTATGAGATGAAAAGAGTCATGGAGATGAATGGTAGTGATGACTGCACAACACTATGAACATATTCATGTAAAAATGGTTAAGTGGTAAATTTTATGTGATGTGTATTTTATCACAATAAAAATTTGGGGAAAGTAATACTTTAAAAATCCAGAATGTTATAAATAAGAAAATAAAGAACATTGGCCAGGCGTGGTGGCTCAAGCCTCTAATCCCAGCACTTTGGGAGGCCGAGGCAGGTGGATCACGAGGTCAAGAGATCGAGACCATACTGGTCAACATGGTGAAACCCCGTTTCCACTAAAAATGCAAAAAATTAGCTGGGCATGGTGGCACGTGCCTGTAATCCCAGCTACTCAGGAGGCTGAGGCAGGAGAATTGCCTGAACCCAGGAGGTGGAGGTTGCGGTGAGCCGAGATCGCACCATTGCACTGCAGCCTGGGTAAGAAGAGCGAAACTCTGTCTCAAAAAAAAAAAAGAAAATAAAGAACATTTGTATTTCTGCCACCCATAGATGTCCATTCTTAACAATCAGCAAGTTTATATAATGTTTAGACTGTGCAGATGCATAAGCATATGATTGATTTAGATCACACCATACATTTTGAGTTGAAGTCTATTATCTCTAACTCTTTGGGTGTGAATTTTCTCATTTGTTGGGTTAGTTACTATCTCAACTATGACAGGACTTTATCACAAGTTCAGTAATTCTTGGCTGTGAACATATCTTCCATAGTAGTAGTTCTCAAAGTGTGGTCTGAGGATTCCCAGAAAACTCTCAAGACTATTCAAGAAATCTGTGAT